>NW_021832600.1:35000-38184 GCF_006345805.1 Octopus sinensis | reverse complement strand
GATGTTTACGGAAGATTAACACTAACTTGTGGATTGTCATTTCACAAACAGGCTGACCTTGTCAGTGGGGTGTGGCGGGGGAAGGGGAAGGGGTGTGGTAGTGGTGGTGGTGGTGGTGGTGGTGGATGGCGGCGGTGTTGGTGGTATTGGTGGCAACGATGATTCTTGAAGTGGTGGTGATGATGATGATGATGGAGTTTAGGTGGTAGTGGTTGTTGGTGGTGGTGATGGTGGTGGCGGTGGCGGTGTTGGTGGTATTGGTGGCAACGGTGGTTCTTGTGGTGGTGGTGGTGATGATGATGATGATGATGATGATGGAGTTTGTGTGGTAGTGATGGTGGTGATGGTGGTGATGGTGGTGGTAGTGGTGGTGGTGGTGATGGTAGTGGTGGTGGCTTTGGTGGTGATGGTGTTGCGGCGTGCTGTTGGGTGCAGTGTTTGGGGGTTTGTAGAGGGAAGACTAAACGATATCTTTCGGCTAAATCAAACGATTTTCATGACTTAAAATTCCTGGACATCCAACGTAGAGACGGTGGACTTTTAGGCTTTTTGTTGTTGTTGTTGGTATTGTTGTTGTTGTTGATAGTGGTGGTGGTGGTGGTGGTGCTAATTTTGTTATTAATGGTGGTAGTATTCGTGTTAATGTTCGTTGGTGTTGTTCTTGAAGGCTTGTTGTTGGTGTTGCTGTTGTTAACGACGCTGCCAGTTCCGTGTCAGCTCACATCGAGCAGCCCTTAAGGGTTCGCAGTTAAACCGGCTGAACGTCGAGTTGCCCTTCTCAGATATCTCTTCCCAGTTATGCTATAGTATCACCATCCAGCTCAGTTTCTCCATATTTACTCTTTTACTCTTTTACTTGTTTTCAGTCATTTGACTGCGGCCATGCTGGAGCACCACCTTTAGTCGAGCAAATCGACCTAGGACTTATTCTTTTTTTGTAAGCCCAGTACTTATTCTATCGGTCTCTTTTGCCGAACCGCTAAGTAACGGGGACATAAACACACCAGCATCGGTTGTCAAGCAATGCTAGGGGGACAAACACAGACACACAAACACACACATGCATATATCTATATATATATAAAACTGTAGTTGTTGGAGTGTCTGTCCCCTTCGATTTAGATGCCTAACTCCTCCCACATTTTGCGGTGCAGTTTAACCAAATTCGGGTATCTTATAGTCGTGATTCATATCGAGCCCGTCTGAGTATTAGCGCGCGTCTACGATGAGTCTACGATTTTAAAAATAATTTAACATCATTTTTTATTCCATTTTAATGCATAATTTTTCGTGTGTCGATGACGGCGGAGTTGGCGTCCATGGTCACACCTGCACCTCTTTGCTTCTCCCCCTTCTTC
Organism: Octopus sinensis; assembly: GCF_006345805.1. Classification (NCBI taxonomy): domain Eukaryota; kingdom Metazoa; phylum Mollusca; class Cephalopoda; order Octopoda; family Octopodidae; genus Octopus; species Octopus sinensis. The sequence continues at coordinate 36,826 of NW_021832600.1, read as the reverse complement.
CCTCCCTCGTGAAGCTGTGGGGAAGGGAGTGTAAGGAAATCAACGTCGTAAAGCGTTGTCAAGGAGACCAGCGTTCTTTTAGAACAACGACTTCATGGCTTGAAGACATCAAAACAGAAATGGCTAAGAAAGCCCGAATTGGCATCTATAAGGGAAGTAACTCTCTAAAAATGCTTATATAGTTATTTCCCTTACAAACCCGAGCAACGCCGGGTGATACTGCTAGTATATATATACATATATATGACGGGCTTCTTTCAGTTTCCGTCTACCAAATCCACTCACAAGGCATTGGTCGGCCCGGGGCTATAGCAGAAGACACTTGCCCAAGATGCCACGCAGTGGGACTGAACCCGGAACCATGTGGCTGGTAAACAAGCTACTTACCACACAATAAAAATTTGGGGGGCAGCCATGCAAACAAAACAGTAAATTGAGGATTTACGGTCGTATTTTAAGAGTCCACGAGAAAATGTTTTGTAAAACCTCAATAAGAGATAAAAGTAGTAACTATAATAAAAAGAAAAGTTAATCGCCACATCAGAGTGTCTGTTCCGTGTTACTACTAGTTTAACCCCAGGCAGATCTTCTGCCAGCCGGTTATAGGTGCGGCGTGCACTCTGTACATACATATTGCCAAGCAGAGCAAGCAATTTTTGTGTAGATAGTGTGTAGATGTAGGCTACGTACAAGCTGTAAGAATGTATATGTTTCTTTACTACCCACAAGGGGGTAAACACAGAAGGGAAAAACAAGGACAGACAAACAGATTAAGTCGATTACATCGACCCCAGTGTGTAACTGGTACTTAATTTATCGACCCCGAAAGGATGAAAGGCAAAGTTGACCTCGGCGGAATTTGAACTCAGAACGTAACGGCAGACGAAATATCGCTAAGCATTTCGCCCGGCGTGCTAACGTTTCTGCCAGCTCGCCAGCTGTAAGAATGTATAATCCACAGCCTTGTGTTCTTTATAGTTTATTGGGATTTGGTGCAGAGAGATTAAGGGTCCAGACAGACTTGACACTGTCTATGATGATTTTAATCTATCGTTTCTGCAGTGTGTTTCGTTTCTTTCTCTTAGCCAAATATGGTGTCTGTGGTTGCTCTAAGTATCGTATATTTGCGCACCGTTTTTGCTTTCCGTAGTATGTCGTTTCTGTGCATGCTGAACGTGGTTGACTTACATATAACTTCTAATATTTTTGTCTTCTGTGAGGCAGCGAGCTGGCAGAAACGTTAGCACGCCGGGCGAAATGCGTAGCCGTATTTCGTCTGCTGCTACGTTCTGAGTTCAAATTCCGCCGAGGTCGACTTTGCCTTTCATCCTTTCGGGGTCGATAAATTAAGTACCAGTTACGCACTGGGGTCGATATAATCGACTTAATACCTATGTCTGTCTTTATTTGTCCCCTCTATGTTTAGCCTCTTGTGGGTAGTAAAGAAATAAGAAACGTTGAGCACGCCGGGCAAAATGCTTAGCAGTATTTCGTCTGTCGTTACGTTCTGAGTTCAAATTCCGCCGAGGTCCACTTTGCCTTTCATCCTTTCGGGGTCGATGAAATAAGTACCAGTTACGCACTGGGTCGATATAATCGACTTAATCCGTTTGTCTGTCCTTGTTTGTCCCCTATGTGTTTATCCCCTTGTGGGCAGTAAAGAAATAGGTATTTCGTCTGTTTTCACATTCTTATTCCGCCGAGATTGACTTTGTCAGTCATCCTTTCGGAGTCGATAAAATATGTACAGTTGAGGACTGGGGGTCGATGTAATCGACTTACATCGTCTCCTGAATGTGCTGGCCTTGTTCCATTCTTTGAAACCA
>NW_021832600.1:17500-30000 GCF_006345805.1 Octopus sinensis | reverse complement strand
ATGTACATATACACGCATATATGAGTACAGGACACCAAAAAGACGTCGAACACAAAGAGAAACGAAAACATAGACACAAACCAAAGGAACTGGACATTTTTTAAACAACAAAAAAATAGAGTACAGGACAATTAACACAAAGAAAAAGCCCCTTCTTCAGTCGCTATGGTTTCATCTACTCTACGTTTCGAAGGTGATACATACATGCATATATGGGTACAGGACGTCACCAACGGTGCAAATAACATGAAATATATAAACAAACGAGTGAAACAACGAGAAAAAAAATGGAAAATCGGACAATTTAACACAGAGAAAGGACCCTTCATCAGTTGTCGGTTGTCTATCTACTCCTCATTTCGAGCATTCAACGACAATATGAGTCAATAAAATTTAAGATTTATGGAGGGTCAAAGTTGGGAACAAAAAAATGACAATGGAGACATACAAGGAAACCGAACGAAAACAAACATGGAGGGTCGCTAGACCAGAACAGGAAGAAAATAGTGAACGCTGGGAGAAACATTTTTTCTTTTTTGAAAAGAGAAAAGATAGAAGAGAGAGAGGAAAAAAGCGTCCGTTCGTTTAAACGCATGTGCAAGGAAAGAAAGATGGACGATGGTCACGTGTGAGCAACGAGATATATATATATATATATATATATATATAGCAAAAATTTAGATTCAGATGAATATGGTACTTACGTTAAGGCACCAGAATTTAGTACTGTATTATCCATACACTTTCAAAGTAAGGTGATTAAAATCAAAATAAGCAACAAGGATATCCAGAGGTAATGCAGTACGATTGTTTCATGCAACTTCATTTAATTGAACAATGCAAATATTACATCAATTTAAAATGCAGAGCAATCCTCAGCTGCACAAAGACATAGAATTTAATTAAATTAAAACAGCTTCTATGTAGCTTCTAGGCTGGAGGTAAGACAGCATGTTCTTTGTCTATCTCCTTAACTTTTGGGAGATTTTAGGTATAATTATACTAATGTGTCCATCTGCTTTAATTTAATTAAATTAAAACAGATGGACACATTAGTATAATTATAGGGGATGCTGAAAAGTCCCTGGCTTTTAGGGTATCGCGAAAGGCCTGGTTGAGGGTCCAAACTTCCGAGTTCTTTTACAGAGTTTCGTCATCATCATTGTTCGACCGTGGTCGAGACAATGGAATTTACCATGTTACGCCAGACTTCACGGTCCATCAAAACATTACGGAGGTCCTGTTGCTGGATGCTTGAATCCCTGGAGATTACATCAGAGTAGGAGAGTGTGCGCCCTCTGGTATCGCGAGCAGATGGCTTCCAGAGGAGAAGAGTAGAAATTACCTTTTTTTCAGCTCTACAACAATGTCCAGCAAACTGGACTCTTCTACCTTTCACAAGAGATGATACAGGTGGTAGTTTCCCATATATTTGTACTTTGGTTGGATGAGGCTTCCACAAGAGATTTTGAGCTCTCATAAGGAGGCGAGTGTAGGTTCCATCCAACAGCCTCTCAAGCTTCTTTGATAACGTCCAGGTTTCTGAGCTTTATAGTAGAATTGGTTCGACTGAGTCTTTGAAGATTTTAAGTTTGAAATCTCTACTTAGATACTTACATGGCTTAGAAAAACTGAAGGACCTCCACAATAAGAGTGAATCTGCGAGGAGAATACGTTGGATAAAATCGTAATTAATAGATCCTCCTGTATTTTCTTTTACCAAAAGCCAGGAACTTGTCAGCACTCCCTAGAAGATGTCAACAGAAAGAATATGTAGTCTCTATATAGTTATATATGCAAACGGAGAAAATATATAATGTTCACGTAACGGAAACAACTGCAGAAAACCAACAAAAAGATAAACATGGCAGCTGAGACTGGTTCAAGGTAGTTGTGATCAACAACAGATGGAACACTTCTGCAGAGGATGGTTAATTTAATCCTCGCACCGCAAGCAGGAGAAGAGGACAAGCTAAGAGGCAAAATAGCCACTGACACTAATATATAGTTGCTGAAGAAAGAACAGAGTTTCCAGCATTGCAAGCAATAGATTTTGTCGCCATAAGAAGCGCTTGCAATATCTCAGAGTAGCCCCTGCAGTTTCCGCTCAGGGCAAAGCATCTCCGGTGTCTATTTTACTTATAAATAGAGAAAATATATAGTGTCAACACACACACACACGCGTATAGAGAATATAGTGTCCACATAGAATATACATACACGAGTGCACGCACGCATACGCACGCACACACGCAAACGCATGCACACACAAACACGCACGAAGCTAAGCTACTTTTTGAAGTAAATTGTTGTTTCTCTACAGTAGAGAAAAATTGAAGGAGAATTATTGTTGTTTTCAAACCAACTAAGAAGTTGCGAAAATAATGGATTTGAAGAAGAGATTAAAACATTTTTTGCTTAGTTACAAGCAAAGAACTGGGTTTTACCATCAAATTGAGAGCTGTAAAGGAGCCGGGATCGAATAGGGCTGGAGTACCATTGTGGCCTGAATTTTTTTCTGCCTCCTTTCTCTTTCTTTTAATATGAGATTTATTAATGCTTTCAGACAGTTTTTCTAAATCAGTGACTGTGGTTGCTGTGAAAAACGTTAAATATTATTATTTGCAAAGGTCTCCTTCATCGAAAACCGGTGTTTACCATGCGTTGACGAGAGGCAATTACCTTGAAACTATAGTCCGTATGTATCACTTAGGTTTTCGAGGGAGGAAGACCTCCCTTTGCAAATAACACAAGGGCACTGAAATTGTGTCTAAGGCCAGCTGGTGACGTTGATCTCCTGGGGCTAAAAGCGTCAGTAACACCCCACCCCCAGTGGCTAGCCACATTCAGATGGCTAGTACACTTTACGTATTTTTATTTCTTCTGCCTTTATTGAAGACGGTTAGCTGTTTAGCTCCGTCTTAGAGAAAAAGGTCGCCGTCAGGGTGAGCGATTTCGTTTTTTCTGAGCTGGGTAGAATTGTCGTCTTATTTTTATTACAGTATATCTGCCCTGCTCTGGGGGCAATTTCGATTACGTTTGGCGGTGAATTTGTTACTTGTTTTGCAAGCAAAGTGTATGTGTGGCTTGTTGCTGGTGGGACTGTTTGAACAGCCGGAGAAGCAAGCTGGAACTTTTTGAAGTAAATTGTTGTTTCTCGACAGAGGAGAAAAATTGAAGAAGAATTAAAGAAGAGATTAAAAACTTTTTTTTGCTTAGTTACAAGCAAAGAACTGGATTTTACCATCAAACTGAGAGCTGCAAAGGAGCCGGGATCGAATAGGGCCGGAGTACCATTGTGACCTGAATCTTTTTCTGCCTGGAACTGTATATCTTTATTTACTCTTTGTGAACTGTTGTGTTTCCTTTTTCTTTCTTTTATGAACTATTTTTGGTATGAACTATTATTTTCATTTCTTCCGCCTTTATTGAACACTTTTCTCTATTTTTCCTGTGTTTAGAATTGTTGTTTGTTGTTTATTTTATGTGGACATTTTAATATGAAAGAAGATAAGGCCACCACTTTGGAGTGGGAGATTGTCCCACCCAATCTTGAGAGGAGGACGGTGGTACTACGGACCTATTCTAGGTCGTGTGATGCCGTTGCCCCCTTCGACAAGAGTATCATTGATAAAGAGCTGGCAAAATGTTTGCCAGCAAAAAATTACTTTGTGTCCAGGGGTGTCAAGTATGCAACGGTGCGGCTGCTATTTGACACCCCTGAGAAAGCTTGCACTGCGGCAAGTCAAACCCTAGAAGGAGATGAGATTTTGTTCTTTCCCACATATTGTGGGAAGAAAATAATCAAGGCTTGGGTATGTGGGCTGCCACCCGAAATTCGGTCTGAGTGGATAGAACAGACCATTCGTAGAGGTCTGGGCGGTAGTAGAACCAAGCTCCTCAGTGTCGGGGTGGAGGCCGCGGCCGATTGGATAGGGTCAAAAGCAGTTCTGTCTCTTTGGACCCAGTCGGCCGGAGACCTAGTATTCCCTGATTTTTTCGTAATGGCCGGGGCCAGGTATCCGGTGATTCTTAAGGGTCGCTTCCCACCCCCAAGTGTCACCTGTGCCTCGAACCAGGCCACATCAAAAAGAACTGCCCCCAGGGCCGCGATAAGGCCCTGGAGCAGAAGAAAAAAGAAAAGGTGCCCTCCGCCCCCACCCCATTGGAGGGGGAGACGGAGGAAGTAGTGGAGGCGGTCGCCTCCCCGAAAAAGAAAAGAAAGGCGAGCAACAATGCTCACCAAAAGACATACAGGTTGCGGAAGAGGAGGCAGACCTCACGGATAAGTCGATAGAGGCCCTGACTACCGAAAACCCAAAGAAGAGAAATAAAAGAAGAAAAAGAAAAAATGGGAGACGGTCGGTGGAGGTTGATGTGCCGCCGACAGATCCCAATGATATGCTGGTGGGATGTGTGCCACCGGCAGAAAAGACTCCGACAGTGGGAATTGTGTCACTAACAGAGCAGGCTGAGGACCATCCCCGTGAGGAAGAGGTGGAACCCGTCATTTTCTATCACAAGGGAGGGACTGTCGAGGGATTCTTGGACGGTCTTCTCGACCGACAACGTTACGACTCGGTCTGCATTGACTGTCCAAGTTGACCTCCGCAGGTGGCAGCGGAAGTCATAACGCAAAAAGAACTTTTTGAGGTCATGGTGACCTTTGGAAAAAAGACTTTGCTTTTCTCTTTCCGGGCTCCGACCTGCCGATGCAGGCTTTCCTGCAGGCGGCAGGGAACTTATGCAGGGGCTCGGTTGAGAAAAAGGAAGATTAAGGGAAATTTTGCAATTTTGGTGATTCTTTGAGTAAAATTGAATAAAAGAACAGTGATTTCGAGGGGTTATCGGTCGGCGGGCGCCAGTGCCCCTCCCATTATTGTTCATCATTATCATCCTCATCTCACTAATGTCTTTGTCCAGCCCGCAGATACTTTCATGGCCAATTTGACGAATAAAAGTAGCTTGCTTACCAACCACATGGTTCTGGGTTCAGTCCAACTGCGTGGCACCTTGGGCCTGTGTCTTCTACTATAACCTTGCGCCAACCACGGCCGTGTGAGTTGATTTGGTAGATGGAAACTAAAAGAAGCCCGTCGTGTATATGTATATGTATGTGTGTGTATATGTTTGTGTGTCTGTGTTTGTCCCCCCAACGTCGCTTGACAACCGATGCTGGTGTGTTTACGTCCTTGTAACTTAGCGGTTCGGCAAAAGAGACCGATAGAATAAGTACTAAGCTTACAAAGAATAAGTTCTAGGGTCAATTTGCTCGACGAAAGACGGCGGTGCTCCAGCATGGTCGTAGTCAAATGACTGAAAGAAGTAAAAAGATAACCAATCAGCTAGCGGTAATTACAAACGGACCTGAACTTCCACACGATTTTATAGCACGTGTGCAAGAACAACAACAACAAAAAGGCAAGATTCGTAGTTTGTCACTACGATTCATTCCAAACACACAGACACACACACGACAGGTGCACAAACACTTGGAATGGAATGGAAGCACTCCGTCGGTTACGACGACGAGGGTTCCGGTTGATCCGAATCAACGGAACAGCCTGCTCGTGAAATTAACGTGTAAGTGGCTGAGCACTCCACAGACACGTGTACCCTTAACGTAGTTCTCGGGGATATTCAGCGTGACACAGAGAGTGACAAGGCCGGCCCCTTGAAATACAGGTACAACAGAAACAGGAAGTAAGAGTGAGAGAAAGTTGTGGTGAAAGAGTACAGCAGGGATCACCACCATCCCCTGCCGGAGCCGCGTGGAGCTTTAGGTGTTTTCGTTCAATAAACACTCACAACGCCCGGTCTGGGAATCGAAACCGCGATTCTATGACCGCGAGTCCGCTGCCCTAACCACTGGGCCATTGCACCTCCACGCACAAACACTTACACGCTCACCACACACACATACCCACACAGACAAACATGCACCCATTGCCCACAATAATAATATCCTACGTATATTGTCAACGGAGAGCCGCTTTCAGTCAAGATGTCGTCCCCAGAGAAACCGAGAGGACTATTCAAAGTTCACTTTTATGTAATTTATATACACTTCATAATGCTCCTCGTAATATGACTAGGAGTGTATATATATAATTCAATTATACACACACATATACACACGCATATATACACGCATATACACACAGCAACAACTCTTCCTTTATTACGTTTCAAGTAGCTGCTTAAATAAAGACACAATGTTGTGTCTTTTTTGTCTTTTCGCGCTCAGTTTGTCTTTCCATTGCATTTATTCTCTCTGGCTTTGTTTCTCTTTCTCTCTCTCTCTCTCTCTCTCTCTCTCTCTCTCTCTCTCGTTCTCTCTCTCGTTCTCTGCTTGTCTCCCTCTCTCCCTCTCTCATTCGCGGCGCTCGTGCTCTGTTCAATATATAAGTGTGTGTGTGTGCGTGCATGTATGTATGTATGTATGTATGTATGTATGTATGTATGTATGTATGTATGTATGTGTGTGTGTGTGTATGTATGTATGTATGTATGTGTATGTATGTATGTGTGTATGTATGTATGTACGTATGTATGTATGTATGTACGTACGTACGTATGTATGTATGTATGTATGTATGTATGTATGTATGTATGTATGTACGTACGTATGTATGTATGTATGTATGTATGTATGTATGTACGTACGTATGTATGTATGTATGTATGTGTATACATATATATTATAATATATATATATATATAGATAGAAGATAGATAGATAGAGAGATAGATAGATAGATAGAGAGATAGATAGATAGATAGACAGATATACATATATATACGTGTGTATATATTTGTATTATGCATATATGCATGTATATATATATACGTATATTTACGTATGTATGTATGTATGTATGTATGTATGTATGTGTATATATATATTATATATATATATATATATATATATATATATATATATATATATATACATACATATAGACAGACAGACAAACAAACAGACAGATAGAAAGATAGATAGAGTATGGTACAGTAAAAAATACACTACAAGTCGCGAGGCTCAACCACAGGTTCGAGTTTGCTAGAATATTCTGCACTACGCTCCTATACCTAACGCGATTAAACGAGGGTCACCCACCACCCCCGGATAGCGTAGCGTGCAGAATTCCAACTACGTTACAGTAATTATAATAAGCAGCAATCCTAATTGGTATATATGAATCTCGGCATACACACATACACGCATATATAATATACAGTATGTAGTATATAATATGACAAGCACCTCACCAAACTTTGTGGTTTTCGCTGCGAGCACTAATTAGGTACCATCGTTAGGATCTATGTGAGACAAATAAATGGCAGCCAATGAGTAAGGTGAGTCCAAACAGCCCTTAAATATCGCACTGTATTACTCAGACAACACCTCCTGAAATGTAAGGTAATGAGTACATTACATTCATACTCAAAAATGAGAGCAACAAAATCTTCAGAGTTGGGAAAGAACTACTGGGTAGGTACTCTGAGAATACAGCTTCCTCATGTAGCCCGAAGTAGGCTGGACTGGCCTATCTAAACAGAAGCTTCGAGGAGAAGTAGGCATCATACCAGCAATAAGCAATGCATGGGTTCACATCTCGTAAGCTAGAGGATAACAACAGTATAGACAGATGGAGTAGCTTCTTCTAGACCTGTGACAGATACATTACATTCGACCTAGAAGAATATGCCTTCATTATTCTGGAACAGGAGTTAGCTATTAGATACCGGACCAAGAAGAGAGACAAAGATACCACCAACCTCCACGTTGTAATAGAAAATATCGGCTCTGCTATACCTATTTCTTTACTCCCCACATACAAGGTCATACTCTACGGAGAGCTTGCTAGGGGTACTAGGTCTGTGGGTAGACCGCTCTTACGTTACAAGGATGTTTGCAAAAGGGACATGAAGGCCTGCAACATCAATATTAGCGGTTGGGAGGCAGTTGCCGGCAACCGTGGAGACTGGCGACGTACCGTAAGAGAGGGAATACAAAGGAGTGACAGAGAGAGAGAGGAGAAATGGAAAGACAAGAAAAGACGTCAACAAGAGACTATGGCATTACAACCAGCCAGGAACAGTCTTCGCTACATTTGCGGTACCTGCCATAGGGAGTGTTTGTCCAGGATGGGACTACACAGCCACAGCAGGAAATGTATCAGGACATGAAATGTAAAAGCCGGACTAGACTACTTTATGCGCAACTCCATTGTCTCCCGAGACAAAAAGGATGCCAACAACAAGGGGCTAAACACAGAGAGGACAAACAAGGACAGACAAACGGATTAAGTCGATTATATCGACACCAGTGCATAACTGGTACTTATTTAATCGACCCCGAAAGGATGAAAGGCAAAGTCGACCTCGGCGGAATTTGAACTCAGAACGTAGCGGCTGACGAAATACCGCTCAGCATTTCGCCCGGCGTGCTAACGATTCTGCCAGCTCGCCGCCTATACTAGTGTGGAAGATATCACCTACTTATTCAACAGCTACCCCAAAATGTCTACGAAATACTATCTGCCCCCGAGGAATAATATAGTTGCAAAGACTATTTACAACACTATCTGCAGGAAGGGCAGCCCTGACGTATACATCAAAGGCATGTTAGAACCAATAAAAGCAACAATTCGGTGCAGACATAATAGGACTTATATTGACAGGGGACAAACGTGATGCACTGTTGCAGATGTCAGCTGCCAAGTGGATGTGAATGTACCATCAAAAACCCGATAAAAAGAGAACATTAGGGGGAATTAATGCAGAACTTACAGCCCTTGTACACTGACTATAAATTCGCATTTGTACCTATGCATTAAGTTATGTACCTACAAATTTACTCAAAAACCTAGCAATACTACGCTTTGGAAGAAAGAACAAAAGAAACTAATGTACATTCTCCAAATCCAAGATTTGTAAGACATTCCAAAGAGTCTCCATTTGAGATTTTTTAGAAGAATAGATGCACACACTCGGGTATATGCAAGGACAACTCAACTACATATTTACAAACAATGGGAACAAGCGACAATACTCTTGTCCCTTTGTTGACGACCGGATTGAAAGCCATTAAGGGGAACTTAAAGAAAACTTAAAGAAAAAAACATGCATATACATTCCCACAAATATTGCTCCAAATCTTTTAATTTAACAAATTTTTACCAAATGTTTTATGATTTTAAGCGTAAATTCAACGTGTTATATGTTCAACACTGATTCTTATATATTTATATGATGTTTATTTATTTATACATTAGGTTGTCCCAAAAGTTCGTAAACACTTGCGAAAATTGAATTTTTACTCGCCAAGTACTAACAAAAACAACAAAAATTATTCCTCAAAATAAAGACCATTATTTTCCAAGACTTTCTCCGAACTTTTGGGACAACCTTATATTATTATATTTTTAAACGTCGGACTTTATATCTGTTCTGTAGATATAAATGAATATATGAATATAGGTATGTGTTTGATCTTTCTGTGGATTTTGTAATGTTCCTTTAGTTGCTGCTCACATTGACTCCCCTCAGATTAACAAGTATACATTCCTACATACATACATGACTACACACGCATGCTTGTATAGGCCGGCCTGAACTTCCAAGAGTAACGACATCATCTATGATAGTAGATAACAGGGGTCTCCAAAGTACGGCCCGCGGGCCGGATTCGGCCCGCCAAGGTTTTTAATCCGGCCCGCCGAGCTGTCCTCCAAAATTATAAAACAAATGTCGAAAAACAAGCCTTGCCGAAATCATACAAAACAAAAATATACTTTACACCCCTTTTAATACGTTTGACAAATATAGTACAGCAAATAGACGCAAGACGACGCTAATTGATTTGCCATCAATTAATGTCTTTAAATTGCGCCGGCGAATTAAAAATTTATACACTAAACTTTAGTGTAAATATAGGTTCTTTTCCACTCCCCCCGTTTTAACTGACCCATCAGAACCACCATAAATTGAATTAACTTCGCTATGGAGCTACCTATCATTCATCTTAGATAATAGGCAATTGTCAGTGAGATGGATGGTGCTGCTTACAATGAAGCAGAGATTCAATTTCTAGCTTTATTGATGTCGCAGAAAAGTCAACCTATTCCGTCAACTGTCGAGAGAGCAGATACGACAAGTATGACGTTAATAAAAGTCCCGTGCCTAGTATAATAAAAGAAGACAAATATCGATTTATCGATGTTACCTACATCTCACGAGCGATGAATAGAGAGGGTTGAGCCTGACGTGTGTGGTGGTTTCTAATCCTGGTGCAGTCGCCAATCAGCGTGGAGTAAAGTTCGATGCGCATTCCGTCAGTCAGCACAGACTTGGCGTTTTCGTTGTGCACAAGTGTGAGTCATTTGTCGTCCTCGCTGCCGAAGTGAATGCACGTATCGAGTGACCTGTGAATATTGTTTTTACTTGTTTCGTCCTTTTACATATATCGTCGAGCAAAATCTGTCGACCCATGGTAAAAATGTTAGCTCAAGGAAGAAAACGAAAAATCGACTCTGAGTGTAGAGTTTTTAAGGAACAATGGAACATAGACTATTTTGTCATAGAGTCAAACAACAAGGCACTATGCGTTATATGCACCGACACAATTGCAGTACTTAAAGAGTACAACATTCGGAGACATTATGAAAAAAAGCATTCATCACAGTACTACCAATTCATTGGACAGCTACGTAAAGAGAAATTTGACAAATTAAAGAAGAATTTATCATCAATGCAGTTTGTTTTCAAGAAGAAGGCTGTAGAAAAAGAGAGAGCAACAAGAGCAAGCTTCCATGTTGCTAACCTTTTGGCGAAGAAAGGTAAGCCATTTACAGATGGTGAACTTATTAAAAAGTGCTTGAATGAGGTAGCTAAGGAAATGTGTCCAGAAAACGTAGATTTATTTTCCGCAATTAGTCTTTCTGCGAACACTGTTGCTCGTAGGGTTGAACATATTGAAAGAAATATAAATCACAGCTAAAAGACAAAGCCAGCAATTTTGTATGCTTTTCTGTTGCACTTGATGAGTCAATTGATGTATCAGACACATCCCAATTGTTATTGTTCATCAGAGGAATAAATGCCAATTTGAGATTACTGAGGAACTTGTATCTGTGCACAGCATGCATGGAACAACAAAACATAGATATTTTTAGAGAAGTGGAAAAGTCAGTGGCTGAGTATAATTTGGAATGGAAAAAACTAAAATGCATAACAACAGATGGTGGCAGAAATATGTGTGGAACCAAAAAGGGCTTAGTTGGGCAAATTAACAAAGTAATTGAGAATTCCGGTGGATTGAAACCTTTGGTATTGCATTGTATTCTTCATCAGCAAGCACTGTGTGGAAAGCATCTTGATTTATCATCTGTATTAGATCTGTGATTTCCACTGTTAACTACATAAGATCTCATGGACTCAAACATCGCCAATTTCGTGATTTCTTGGAGGAAATGAATGCTGAGTTTCCAGACCTACCTTACTATACTTCAGTAAGATGGCTTAGCTATGGAAAAATTTTGGCTGATTTTTTGAGCTTCGAACTGAAATTGAAATATTTTTAAATGAGAAAAACCATTCACAGGTGTTGCTCAAAGACAGTGAATGGCTCTGGAAATTAGCATTTTCAGCCGATTTAACTATGCATCTCAATGATTTCAACCTACGGATACAAGGTGAAACTTCACTCATCTGTGATTTGTACTCAAAGGTGAAAGCTTTTCGTAAGAAATTAATACTATTTGAAAGTCAGTTAACAAGAAGCTGCTTTACTCATTTTTCACGATGTGACAAATATAGACAGGAAGCTGCCACTCCATTTCCAAACTTGTTTGCTCAAGATGTCATTTTAGCTTTGAAACAACAGTTTGAAGAACGTTTTTCTGATCTTGATGCATGTTCTTCAAAACTAAGAATTTTGAAAATCCATTTAACTCTGTTATTGGAGACTTACCTTCTGAGTTACAAATGGAAGTTATTGATTTGCAATCCAATGACATCCTGAAGGACAAATATAAAGAGGGAAATTTGATTGAATTCTACAAATGCCTTCCATCCGACCAATTTCTTCATTTAAGGAGGTTTGCCTGTGAATTCATTTCAGTTTTTGGCACCACATATTTGTGTGAGAAGACTTTTTCAAAGATGAAATACACAAAATCCTGCTACAGATCACAATTGTCTGATGAACATTTAAATGCATTGCTTGTTATTGGAACCACTCATTTTGAACCTCAGTTGGACAAAATTTTGTCAGAAATGAAACAATTTCATGTTTCCCCTATTGATCAAAGTTAAAAAAAACATGTTAATTGTTACTGATATTATATACATTGTGATTATGTACTGAATAAATAACCTTTTTTAATTATTAATTCACTATTTATTTATATTATTTTGGTAAAATAAATAATTTAGAACCTTGGCCCCCGTAGCTTTAAAAATTCAGCAATGTGGCCCTCCGCTGGAAAACTTTG
>NW_021832600.1:7500-15000 GCF_006345805.1 Octopus sinensis | reverse complement strand
CAGACTCGCGGTCGTAGGATCGCGGTTTCGATTCCCAGACCGGGCGTTGTGAGTGTTTATTGAGTGAAAACGCCTAAAGCTTCACGAGGCTCCGGCAGGGGGTGGTGGCGATCCCTGCTGTACTCTTTCGCCACAACTCTCGCTCTCACTCATTCTACTGGTGGCCTACTCACTTAGCCAGCGGGGTGACGTCACTTGAAGGCTAAAACAATGCGAAGCGCATAGTGACCAGCGATGTGTAGCAACATCTGATAGCCTGGTCGGTCACCGTGATCACCGTGATCACCGTGATATATATATATATAGTTCAAATTTACAGAAAACAAAAAAAATGAACACAAGTGAGTGAGCAATAAGCAGGTGTATTAGTTTGACGCTCGGGAAGAATGGAAAAGTCTTTGACATTTCGAGCGTACGCTCTTCAACAGAAATAGTTGAGAGGAAAACAAGGAGAGAGAACGAAGAAAGAAAACGGAGAGAGAGAAAAAATGTGGACGGAATAACGGTTCAATATGATAAAATATATACGTATATATATATATATATATATATTATATATATATATATATATATATATTTTCACTTGTAATGAAAACAATTTTATATTAATTTGATGAGTTACTCTATACTTTTGTAGAATTTATTCCCCTTATACAAGAATGTTGTTGACAGTGACTTCCAAGTTTCGGCTAGCTATGCTATCGTCGGACTCCCCCCACATGCATACACATACACTCTCCCTTCCCCCCTCTCTCTCTCTCATATATATATATATATATATATATCTGTGTCATAAGTAAGGTCTCTCATGAGTGCTCATGATAACATGGAATCCAGTACAACCTGTTGCATGGTCAGGTCGTCGGCGACTAAACAGGCACCTCCACTCGGATTGCCTAGTGAGGAGCGTTGCTAGAAACCTAGTAGGACAAGACTAATAACAAGACCTGTCAAAAGATCGGATGAACCTAGCGTAGATTTAACGATTATCCAGCAACAGCATAGACCCTCAGATATTCCGGGTTGGTGTGCGGTGTGCTGGAAGACCACTAGGAGTGAGGCACTCACCAGCTTTTGTTAAAGCATGTCTCTAGAAAAAGTTCGCTATGATATAAAACCAGGCATGCGGGGAATGGCATTTAACATTTTGAGGGACTTTTGATATTGTGATCATAGCGCTCCCACAATCCTGACCCTGCGACTCATATTGGCACTGGATGTATTGCTCTGGCTTGTCTCTGGATCATGTCAGTAGGGAGGAGAGGATCTGTGAGGTTTTGTGCAAACCTTATTGGATCTAAAATCTTAGGTTGAACAATCGCGACTTTATGATGCCCAGTCGAGTAGGAGGGCGCACCGGCGAGAGTGGAAATCGAGTGAAGCTGCCAGCGGGTGCAATAACCTCACGCACAGGTATCACTGACATTTTGCATGGGCAATAGTTAGTGATGGTCTTCCTCGGTTACGAGTGGACAGCATCGTGTGTGTGTATATGTGTGCGTGTACGCATATGTGTGAGTACACATGTGTTTGTGTCAGTGTATATATATATATATATATATATATATATATATATTATATATATATATATATATATAGATATATATATATATAATATATATATATATATATATATATATATATATATATATATATATATATATATATATATATATATATATATATATATATATATATATATATATATATATATTTATATTTTTATATTTTATCCAGTTTCAGCTCACGAGCTGTGGCCATATATCAGTAAATTATGACTTTATTTAGCATGTTCCCTTCTCAGATTCACACACTTATTGCAGTCGTCCTTCAGTTTTTCTATGCCCTGTAAGAGAACCCGGAAGTTTGGGCTTCCAACCAGACCTTTTTCGCGGCACCCTAAAAGTCAGAAACTTTTCAACATCCCTTCGTATATAAGTGTGTGTGTGTGTGTGTGTGTGTGTGTGTGTGTGCAGAGAGCAGGATTATCATAACCTAGACATATACTTTGATCACTTTCCAATGTAATCCCTACATCATTAAATGAGTTGCGAAAGACATTTGTCACCTCAGCCACACAGGGGCACATCTAAGGTCAGCTTCTTCTTATTTTTTAAACTATAAACTCTTTGATCCTTCCAATGGTCGTAAACAGCTGAGCTAAGAGCAAACCTCAGTGGACACGATCACCCTTTGATGTAATAAATGTAAATAACAACTCTTACCTACGCGACTGAATTTTGCATCAGATGATGCTTGCATTATATATATTGATATATTTTGCAACCCTGAAGTGTATATATATATATATATAATATATATATATATATATATATATATATAGGGTAATGTATGTATGTATGTAGATATGTATGTTTATATATGTATGTATATACATACATATATACATATACATATATGTTTATATATCTGTGTATGTGTATGTATATGTATGTATGTATATATTATATATATATATATATACATATATATATGTTTATATATATATATTTATATACATATATATATATATATTATATATATATATATATATATATATATATATATATATATATATATAAACATATCTCAATGTACAGTCCACTGAGCTACAACTTATATGTATATATATATATATATATATTATATATATATATATATACATACATACATATCTCTCTATATACAAACATTCATCGACTCACACACTCACACACACACACATATCCCCACAACTCGTGACTTTAGCTCCATAATGCATTAAATATGTTATCATAAAGGCAGAAATTATTCTGTGCCTTCGTTAAATGTCATTAGAGAGTGAAGCGTTTGTACGTGTTTGGTGCATTGTTTTCTGCATTTGTCTCCGGTTATTGAACTAATTTCAAGAGCGAGTTTGTTTTCATGTGAGTCGAGGAACAGTAAAATCGGAGTAGTAGTAGTAGTAGTAGTAGTAGTAGTAGTAGTAGTAGTAGTATAGTAGTAGTAGTAGTAGTAGTAGTATAGTAGTAGTAGTAGTAGCAGGAAGCCTTTAGTCCTGAATAGAATAAATAACTGACTGCAGCAGAAATAAAAGGCAACTGATACAAACTAAACAATAAAACAACAGAGTATTAACCGAATAAAAACAGAAAACTGAGCGACATTCACTATTTAAAATAATCGACATTAGCAACATCCTTTAACAATAGTCACGTTATGTCATACAGCACATTTATGACTTCAAGCAACGTACGTTCCTCCAGTTAGGCAACACAGTTACCAAACCATTTTTTTTTCAAGAACAGTTACCAAACCATTTTTTTTTCAAGAACAGTTACCAAACCTTTTTTTTTTCAAGAACAGTTACCAAACCATTTTTTTCCAACAGTTACAAAACCTTTTTTAAAGAATATTTACCAAACCTTTTTTTTAAAACATTTACCAAATCTTTTTTGAAGAGAAAAGTTACCATAATCACCCGAAGAAGACGGAATTCGCGTTAGATTTCTCACATTCTTCTAAAACAAAAAACAAGCTTAACTGCGACGCTTTTTTTTGTTATATCAGATACCAAAAACGCAATAAAAAATCTGAAATTGTGGTGGACGGATTTCCAAACATAGACATATGGTCTCAAAAATTTGTCCTACGAAGAAAGGCTGAGGACGCTCGACCTTTATTCTCTTGAAAAACGCCGCCGCCGTGGTAATCTCATTCTCGCCCACAACATCATAAGCGGAAAGTGTAACCTCTCGAAAGAGCTGTTCTTCACTCCTGCTCCAGAGCGTCGGCTGCGGGGTCATTCCGAAAAGCTCTACCTGCGACGATTTCATCTCAATCGAAGGAGAGGAGCTTTCTCCGTCCGGGTTGCGGATCCGTGGAATAAGCTGCCAGACGAGATGGTGAAGATGCCGACGACCGCTCTGTTCAAAGTATCCCTTGACCTCAAGTGGCCTGAACTCTTTACATGAACACCACCCTGTACTTAACTCCATGTCCCCCTACATGGCCTTGCTATTTGCTTTTGAGCCAAATTAACTAACTAACTAACTAACTAACTAAGACGGAATTCGCGTTAGATTTCTCACATTCTTCTAAAACAAAAAACAAGCATAACTGCGACGCTTTTTTTTTTATATCAGATACCAAAAACGCAATAAAGAAATCTGAAATTGTGGTGGTCGGATTTACAAACATAGACATATAACTGCCGGGACGTAGTAGAAATATTGTGCTCAACGACATATTCAAACTGCTCACACCAATATTATCAGATTTCCAGGATATGGAAACTTGACAAATAATTCCAAAACCTAGCAAAAACTCTATAACATCAGATTTCACGTCATTCTATGTACACTCTAAAAAGTTTTAGAAACATTCACCCTTCATATTGTCAACATACACTACCGTCAGAAATTAATTAGCACCCTTGATTTGCTCTTCACTCAAGGTATGTGCTGTCACCTAGTGGCCATATCTCGAACTATTGCTTTGTTGCGAGTTCACTGTTGCGCAGAACGATGACGTAACTTTGTTTGCAGAGCAGTTTGAGAGTCTACAGCCTTATGATGTTGACATAGCAGTGCAACAACTTGGAGTGCGGATGCAGACAAATCTTCCTTTGTTTAATAGATATAGGTAGCGCCTCGCAAGGACCGAAATCACACCATACTAAGTTTTCTCATCGCGTAAGACGTTTTGAACAGCTCATAGGTTAATTGATTTAACCTATTTAATGTAGAAATTTGAGAAGTGCTAATTAATTTCTGACGCAAGTGTACGTGCTGATCTCTCTCACAGCCATTGCTTAAATCCATATATTCGTTGCCACGACCTGTTCAATTACCAAACCCATTATCAACCAGAAAATATCTTCAACTTCCATCATCATAAAATTTTTGGTCCTTCTAAAAATCTCACGCAGATTCCATAAATTCTCTTTTTATACAGCATTTAGTAAAACAGCCCTTAACTTGCAAATTCGTGCCAATGGCTTAATTTGAATTATTTCCTTTAGATCATTTTACTGGTTAATTCTGAAAATTATATTGGTCAAAAATTATCCGTAGCTCAACGTAAAAATCTTTGTCAATTGATAAAAGTGAGTTTGAGTAGAATATACCGTGCTGATGAGGTCAAACAGACTGGAACATGTTCATAGTTGTCCCTTACTTGCAAACAAAGATCTAACTTTCTCTTAAGCATGTAAATCAACTCCCAGAAGTTAATTTCATAAAGTCATGTCCTCCTTTCCTGTGATAGTTACCAACAATAGCCTAGATTTTTTTCTTTCTCCTACTAATTGGAAAATTTCAATCAGTGAAACTTTTTTTTTTTGTCTATCCCCTTGTGTACATCAACTTTTCAAATATTTATTTTTAAAAATACATATATATATGAATATAAGAAATTCAGCAGCGTCGAAAGCCTCATTAGAACGAAGCACAGTGTCATCATACACATCATCAACGGAAAATAAAGCAGAACAACAACCTACGAAATATAAACGAGTTTATCTGACCTTCCTCAGCTGTGACTCTCGCCAGAAATAGACTGGACACAGACGACGACGTAACTGGCAAGATTCACACACTCTATCCTATGTGATAAGCCAGTTGTCAGTACGCATATATGGTCCTTAGACAGACCTATAGATAGCATTAATTTATTTGCATTTGTGGTTGACACGTTTTTGTTGTTAGACCGACGATTTACGTGTGAGAGGTTGTGTGAGCCATGACTTGAGGCTACACCGACAAAAGACACCGGTTCTAACCTTAACCTCAACAACCACCATCAACGTCACCACAAAACCAGTAATGACGCCAGTAAAAACGACGACCACCACCATCACCACTATCACACCACCACAACCACTGCAATCATTACTACCACGACTACAACTACTACCACGAACTCGACTACCCACCATCACTATTACCACCGCCACCACCACCATTACAATCAATGATCCATCACCACTACAACTACGAACTCAACCACCATCACCGCCATCACCATCACTACTATCAGTACCATCACCATCACTACCATCAAACCCAAAACGTCATTCGACCGGCTTGAAATAGCAGCCACATCTTATCTAAATGACATTCTACCATCTTGAAACGGGAAGGATGCAGTGTACAAAAGTAATCACAGATGTATAATACCCTTGGAAGGGACAGAGTGTGCTGAGCTGCTACTCAATGCCCAGCTGGGGCAGACCTGGGGTTAAACGAAATCAGTTCAAATACTAATCAATCTGCTAACCATCGAGACCATTACCATTAAGTGCCACCACCACCACCATCCATTTGACCCCTACCACCAGTATCACCATACCAACGCCATGACCACCACAATATTGACATCGCCACCATTACCGCCACCATTAAAGCGGCGAGCTGGCAGAATCTATTTCTTTACTACCCACAAGGGGCCAAACACAGAGAGGACAAACAAGGACAGACAAACGGATTAAGTCGATTACATCTACCCCAGTGCGTAACTGGTACTTAATTTATCGACCCCGAAAGGATGAAAGGCAAAGTCGACCTCGGCGGAATTTGAACTCAGAACGTAGCGGCAGACGAAATACTGCTAAGCATTTCGCCTGGCGTGCTAACGTTTCTAACCATCATCATTACGATTACAACCACAAACCCCTAATATCCTCCCCATTATCGCCACCATTACGACCATCTTCGTTGCAACTTGCTAGCAGCACTCCAGCCCCGCGCGATCACCACCACCATCATCATCACCATGCTAATGCCACGACCACTACAGCAACTATCACCACCGTCACCACCATTACTATCATCATACCATCACCACCACCACCACCACCACCATCACTGCCAATAATAACGCCACCCCTCTCGCATCAACAACCACACCTGTAAGTCGTATGTTTACACGGACAACAACAAATATTTTCGCTGTTATACATCAAAGCTAATCTGGGGCTTTTTTTCCAACTGAACTGTTTTAATAGGACAGTTGACCTGACATCGTGGTTGCCGCCGATTAGCAGCAGTAGTAGCAGCCGCAGCAGCCGCAGCAGCAGCAGCAGTAGTAGTAGTAGTAGTAGTAGTGGTGGTGGTGGTAGTAGTAGTAGTAGTAGTAGTAGTAGTAGTAGTAGTAGTAGTAGTAGTAGTTAGCACTTGTGGGGTAATGGCGGTGATGGGGGGGAAAAGTGACAGTAATAGAGAAAAGTTGGAGAAACAGAAACTTACGATGTCACCGCTTTTAACTTCTTAGTACAAGTCTTGTTTTTGTTTTTGTTTTGTTTTGTTTTTTTGTTGGGGGTAGGCGGGTGGAGGGGGTGGGCGGATTGGCAGAATCGTTCTGGCGTTAGGCAAAAATGCCTCGCAGCATTTATTTACGGCTTTTTTACCTTCTCGGCTTAAATCCCACTTAGATTAGTATTGCCTTTCATCCTTCCGGGGTCGATCAAATAATGGACCAATCAATTACTGCCGACCACAGAGACAACACTAACAACTCCAT
>NW_021832599.1:137500-141121 GCF_006345805.1 Octopus sinensis | reverse complement strand
CTCAAGTGGCCTGAACTCTTTACATGAACACCACCCTGTACTTAACTCCATGTCCCCCTACATGGCCTTGCTATTTGCTTTTGAGCCAAATTAACTAACTAACTAACTAACTAACTAAATCTGAGACATATTTTATGTTTAACATATTTTCTCAAAAGTAGTAATCTCGTCTGATCAGTAGAGGGCTCAGGAAAAAGCTCACCAAACTCTGTATGTTTGATTTGGAAGTGTGGGTCCGTCCCTCTGTAGTATAAGGATGCTTCCATAGTAGTTCCTTACTCTTCTATAAAAATACTTTCTCGTATTATTTTTAGTAGAATGGACGTATATTTAGTTCATTTATCCTGAATCCCAATTCAGCTTTCGATCCATTAGACTTTTATTGTAATGCAAGTTCAAAAGGAAACTCGATAGTGTAATAAGGGACTCTACATGGTTTATATAGAACAAAACTGTTTTGATATATTGTTTCCGGTAGGGAATTAAGGAAACGTGGATATAAAAGTGGATACACCGGCTAATAGGAAAACCATAGGCTCGTTTCATGACGATATGATGGCTAATAGCCAAAATTGTTCTTGCTTTGTATTACTTACTCTCTTCTTCTCTTTGGTGACTGCATGAGTGGTGTGAATGTCTAGTTTCGCACTGGGGTCGATGTAATCGACTTAATCCGTTTGTCTGTCCTTGTTTGTCCCCTCTGTGTTTAGCCCCTTGTGGGTAATGAAAAAAAAATTTTAAATGATCTTGTCTGAGTTTAAATCTCTTTAACATAGTGCAATTGGGACTTCGGCTTCCGCAACTGTGAAGACCTTTTCTTGCTTTATTTCCTGGCATTCTTCCATGTTTCTTTGCATCCAGTGAACCGCAAAAGGCTCAATGCAAAGACGGAAACTGGGCTCAAATCGATGCATGAGCTACTTTATGCCGGTGTTTGTGCATTGGTTGCGCATTCTTCGGAAGAGATGCAAAACCTTATAAGTAGACTTTCCAAGGCACGCAAAGTATATTTTGGTCGAACAATTAAGTATGACAAAACTAGACTTGTTCGTCAGCTTGGCCCAAATTCACCATAATCGAACCTTGTCATAAAAACCGATAATAATCCGATGAAGACCATCAGTCGGTCGAGTTGCTATCCCTGCTCGACGGTAAACCCAAATGCTAGAATTGATAGTGAAATTCACTCGTCTTTAGAAAGCCAGCATACTTTTGGAAATTTATTCCAGTGCTTCTGGAAAGATCATAATATTTCACTTAAAACAAAGATTTGAAATTTGAACGTTATACACGAATCAGTTCGACTCTTTAGTTGCGTATCACATGAAATGTCTGGGCTTAATATGTAGCATTTCATGGAACGATAAGATACCAAACAGCGATAATGTGGAACTCTAATATTAGTGTGTATTGAAACATTTCTGGGTTACCTGCAAACTGATTTTTTTAATTGCAAACTCAAGCAGTTGCTTGATTTAACATCATCACCTGGTACCTTCGGTAATTTTAGCAGAGTTCACTCTGCTGCATGTATTCAGATTAGATCTTCAGTTTGGAGATAATTTTCTCTCCTCCTTGCACCAGTCTCAGAGACCCAGTCAAATAAAGGGTCATAGACAAAGCCCTACATTCCCTGAGTGGAGCATATCTTTCATATGAAAGAGACTAGAAACACCAAGATATTTCTCATAGTCAACTTCAAAATGGAAGACCAGCGATGACGTTGACGTGGCGAAAGACCCTTGATGACCTTGAAAAAACAGATTAAAGAAAGTGTATGGTAATTAGAATTTCATCGCCAATTTGGGAGCACTAATTACGGAATCGTCAAGTTTGGTATAATGATTGCTTTCATGGGGTGCAAAGTTTCAAGAAAATAATATTGAAATATAAGAACACACTTCACTCTAAAACTGAAGCCTGTTCCATACGGCTTATAGGAAATATAGAAACATATGAAGATGTGTGTTTGGTTTATTAAGTTCTTCTGCAGGTCAAAGGTTGATTTTGATATCCAAAACATAAAACGAGAATTGTGACACATAAGAGCTAAAATAAAATACGTACTACCGCAGTCTCTTACTTCGCAAGACTATCTGCAATTCAATTAATAAATTTTATCTAATTTTCACAAACTTTGATTATGTCTTATTAACTTTTAACCATTCTCTTTTCATTTAGTCTCTTATAAATCTTTTATGAATCATATTGTAGCTGTTGTCACTGAAAGTTCATACGTTGTTGTAAACGGGTGAGGCCAGAGTACGTATGTTTTATAGATCGTGCAGAGTCCTTTGTTTCGGTAACACAGGTGTGGTATATCTATCTATCTTCTATCTATCTATCTATCTATCTATCTATCTATCTATCTATCTATCTATCTATCTATCTATCTATCTAACTGTCTGTCTATCTATCTATCTATCTATCTATCTATCTATCTATCTATCTATCTATCTATCTAACTGTCTGTCTATCTATCTATCTATCTATCTATCTATCTATCTATCTATCTATCTATCTATCTATCTATCTATCTATCTAACTGTCTGTCTATCTATCTATCTATCTATCTATCTATCTATCTATCTATTTATCTATCTATCTATCTATCTATATCTATCTATCTATCTATCTATCTATCTATCTATCTATCTATCTATCTATCTATCTATCTATCTATCTATCTATCATCTATCTATCTATCTATCTATCTGTCTGTCTGTCTATCAGTACAGTATATATCCGTATAGTGATCTTTAAATACATAACTATATTTGCATATCTATATCATTTAGGCACACACACACACACACACACACACACACACACACCACACACACACACACACACGTCACATTCACACAAACACGCTCTCACACGTACACCCAACACACGTAGACATACAAACGATAAACACACACATCGATAAACATGTATACAAATCACAGTTGAGGGTAGCTTGCTAAGCAGCCTTTAACAATAATGACAATAATAACAATCACAACAACAACAACAGCAACAACAACATCAATGGTGATGATGATAATAATAATAATAATAATAACAACAACAACCATATAACAATAATAATAATAATAATAATAATAATAATAATAACAATAATAATAAATAATAAAACAATAATAATAATAATAATAATAATAATAATAATAAATAATAATAAATAATAATAATAATAACAAAAATAATAATAATAATAATAATAACAATAATAATAATAATAATAATAATAATAATAATAATAATAACAATAATAATAAATAATAATAACAATAATAATAATAATAATAATAATAATAATAATAATAACAATAATAATAATATAATAATAACAATAATAATAATAATAATAATAACAATAATAATAACAATAATAATAACAATATAATAATAATAATAATAATAATAATAATAATAATAATAATAATAATAATAATAATAACAACAACAACAACAACAAGAATTACAACAACAGCAACAACACAAGCAATGATAATAATAAATAATAATAATAATAATAATAATAATAATAATAATAATAATAATAATAATAACAATAATAATAATAATAATGATAACAACAACAACAACAACAAC
>NW_021832599.1:92500-135000 GCF_006345805.1 Octopus sinensis | reverse complement strand
ACACACACACACACACACACATACACACACATTTGTTTTAGGTCTTCTACCCATTTGAATTCAGCCATACACCAGATAACCTGTTAAGTCTCATGTTCCGAAATTTAAACTTTGTACTTGTTTGAATTAGAAAATTACACTTCAGCTATAAAATATCTTTTGGCTTTCGAATACAAACTTTTTCTTCATTTCTATATTTTTGTTAAGTTATAATTTCTCTATTTTGGTCAGGATTTTCCCAATTTTTTTTTTCTTGTATCAAACAATTGACGAAAACATAAAATTAAATTCATAGAGCCGAACAAAATTAAAAGTACCAATTCTATTTTTCCCTTTACTTTTCGCTTTCCTACGATGTAATTAATTACCTTATCCTATATACTGTGTCCTTGCATATTAGGTGAGTATTTCAGAAATATTTTCACCTTTTAAACAAAAACTGTCAAATACATTTTTGTATATGTTTTTTTTTCAATTGACATACTCGAATCCTTTTTGGAGATTTATTGTTTTAATAACAAGTTTTAAAATATGGATAATCGCACGAGGGACGCAGTACGAGAGCGCCAGCGTAGAAGGAGAGAACGACCACTAAACCAAGTAGGTCCTTTGAATATTTACGATGTATTTTAATGCTAAATAGTAATTCTGTTTACATTTGCATAACTGAGTTATTTTGGTTGGATTATGCAGTTATCGGTTTTACACTTCTTTCTGTGTTGTAACTGTCGCAATATACTTTTCTACTATAGGCACAAGTCCGGATTTTTTTTGTGGGGTGGGCAGCCGATTACATCAATTACAGTATGCAAATGGGGCTTAATTTATCGACCCCGAAAGAATGAAAGGCAAAGTCGACCTCGGTGGAATTTGAACTCAGAACGTAAGGGCAGACGAAATACGGCTAGACATTTCGCCCGGCGTGCTAACGATTCTGGCAGCTCGCCGCCTTGGAAATGTTTCTCTATTGTGACTGTTAAAGCCGGCGAACTGGCAGAATCGTTAGCACGCCGGGCGAAATGTGTAGCCGTATTTCGTCTGCCCTTACGTTCTGAGTTCAAATTCCGCCGAGGTCGACTTTGCCTTTCATCCTTTCAGGGTCGATAAATTAAGTACTGGGGTTGATCTAATCGACTTAATCCGTTTGTCTGTCCTTGTTTGTCCTCTCTATGTTTAGCCACTTGTGGGTAGTAAAGAAATAGGTATTTCGTCTGCCGCTACGTTCTGAGTTCAAATACTGCCGAGGTCGACTTTGCCTTTCATCCTTTCGAGGGTCGATAAATTAAGTACCAGCTGTGTACTGCGGTTAATCTAATCGACTGGCCCCACTTCCCCCCAGAATTCGGGCCTTGTGTCTAGACTAGAAAAGAATATAGGAACATTTCTCATGGCACCAGTACACAATTTACAGATGCTTACATTTTTTATATTTTCCGTGAATTTTTCACGGGTCCAGCTAGTAAAATATTATTATGATATATATTATATATATATATATATATAATATTATATATATATATATATATATATATATATATATATATACGAAAGAAGGTTTGAAAATGCAATAAAAGATGTTTATTTACTTAACCGGTTTCACTCTTTGGAAAAAGATTGTCAAAAGTAACATAGAATATTATGAATTCAAAAAAGTTTTTTTACATAATTGCCACATTGAATATTATGAATTCAAAAAAGTTTTTTTACATAATTATTGGTTGTTGCAAACTTTTTTGAATTCATAATATCTATGTTACTTTTGACAATCTTTTTCCAAAGAGTGAACGGTTAAGTAAATAAACATCTTTTAAATTGCATTTTCAAACTTCTTTCGTAATAATTCCACTCGTGCGATACCCACAACTCAACTTGTTTATATATATATATATATATATATATATATATATATATATATATATATATATATATATATATATATATATATATATATATATATAAAATATGGGGTATCAGTAGTAATCGCTTATTAGTAGAACAGGCTATCGAGTACGCAAAGTAGTTCCATAAATACCTTTTTGTCACATCAAAACTTATAACCATTAGCTAGATTGACTAACCTAACATTATTAACTCCTATCTTGAGAATTATAAACAGCTTTGTGACTATTCTACCACCAAAAGATAGGTTATCCCACAAGCGTTTTTGCACAATCCACAATCATATTGACGTTCATATAAAATTATATATATATATATAGCAATTAGCTATTACGTAAACCATTTATGTATGATATAAATATTATTTAAAAATACGACATAAGAAATTGACAGATATATGTGCTTTGGTTTCCGTCGAAATTTGTTATTTTTTTCCTTTCTAACTTTCATTTTGACGCCATAAATGCATAAATACATAACACTTTCCTATATAAATTTTCAACCATTTGCGTCAGACGAGCTATTATTCATATGTATGTATATAGTTGAGATTTACGGAAAAAGAAAAAATGAAGATAGATATATGAACAACATTATTTGTGTGCTATGATGTTGTTACTTTTTTTATACAAGCTGATGGGTATAACAGCATTTATATCATCCTCGCATATACACATATATATCACATTTATATATAATATATATATATATATATATATATATTATATTATATATATATATATATAATATATATATATAATATATATATACCTTATATATATATATATACACACACATACATCGTATATGTGTGTGTGTCTGTGTATGCATGTGTGTTGGTCTAAGTGTGGCTATTAATAAGTGTATGTATGTGCGAGCGTGCTCATGACCTGCAAATTGCATCGAAGTGTATTGAAACTTTGAGAAGCTGATGACAATATAAACCATTCAGCAAAACATTTTTATTGTAGTTAAATGAGATTTCCTTTACTTTGTGCATGCGTGTGTTTGTGTTTGTATGTGCAAAAGTCACTGCGTGAAAACATACACTAATGTTTTTTTACAGTAAAACTTTTATGTGGAAACGTGTGAAAAAAAAAAAAGCATTTGTCTATACTTTCACATATGTCGATATGTAATATTTCCTTCTCATGACAAAAAGCAAGACTTGTTTCATTCAAAATATGTGTGTGTGGAAAGAGGGGGAGGGGGAGAAAGACAATGATACTTGCATACGTATATACATATATGTGTGTATGTATGTATGTATGCATGTATGTATGTATGTATGCATGTATGTATATATGCATGTATGTATGTATGTATGTATGTATGTATGTATGTATGTATGCATGTATGTATATATGCATGTATGCATGTATGTATGTATGTATGTATGTATGTATGTATGTATGTATGTATGTCAGGTCACTTTCGAGTGCTACTGGTAACATGTAACC
The DNA here is from genome assembly GCF_006345805.1 of Octopus sinensis. Classification (NCBI taxonomy): domain Eukaryota; kingdom Metazoa; phylum Mollusca; class Cephalopoda; order Octopoda; family Octopodidae; genus Octopus; species Octopus sinensis. The sequence goes on along the minus strand of NW_021832599.1, from coordinate 131,641 downwards.
CAGTACAACCTGTTGCATGGTCGGGTCGTCGGAGACTAAACCGGCAACCCCACCAAGCTTGCTTGGTGAGGAGGGTGTTTATTGGACACCCTGCGGAATGAAAAACAAAACCCGTCAAAGGGCGGAGGAACTCTTGAGAGTCAACGGCCATCCAATAAATGTCTTAAGGCTGGATCATGCGCAGGGACATAGAAATAATGGGACTGAATACCCGATCGCGTGGTTAAACCATTGGGAGTGAAGGACTCCTAGCCTTTGTTAGGGCATCATTCTAGAAGGTAACTCAGGTAACTGGGATAACTCCGACATAAAATCTGCGGCTCAGTGGTTACCGATGATGTTGACTTGCTCTTCTTTTCGGATTATGGCTGCTGTTGCTTAGTGAGTGGGATTGACTCAGTGCACAGCCTTTCCTCACTTAAAAAAAATCTTCTTGCACAGGCATTGCACGATAACAACATTAATTAAACTTCATGCAATGGCCATACTCGATAACGAGGGGGCAGCCACCATGTATGTATGTATGTATGTATTTAAGTACATGTGGATCGTTGGCGAGTTTTTTCCTCCATATGCTTTCCAACCACATGGTTCCGAGTTCAGTCCCACTGCGTGGCACTTTGGGCATTTTTCTTCTACTATAGCCTCGGGTCAACCAAAGCTTTGTGAGTGGATTTTGTAGATGGAAACTGAGAGAAGCGGTTCGCCAAAATAGTCCAATAGAATAAGTGCTAGGCTTACAAAGAATAAGTCCTGGGGTTGATTTGTTCGATTAAAGGCGTTGCTCCAGCATGGCCGCAGTCAAATGGCTGGAGCAAGTAAAAGAATGTGTGTGTGTGTGTGCGCGTTTGTACGTATGTATGTACATCCTTCATAACTATCACCCGTAATCATGTATGACTTGGTAGAAGAAATGGACATTTTTTTTACCTGAAATATAATGAAGAAGCTTCAATGATTATTTGCTCTTTCGTGTGACTGCAAAGGAAAACTACTGACCCAGTTTGATCGCAGAATCAGACGAACGTAATTACAGAATGTTTTTGGTAGTCCTACTGTAGTGAATCTTGCTCTCGCAGTTTCTTTCTTTTCTTTTCTTTTTTCATCTTATTTGTAAAGGGAACTGGTTGCTTCTTTACACTCGTGCCCTATCGTTAAAAAAAATGTCCTTTAAAAATACGTCCTTTCTCTTCTATCGCCGTGTCTCAAGTCAACGACGCTATTAAGGAACGCGATAGAATTTCTTCCCCAGTCCCTAGCGCATGTGCATGAGGGAACTTCCTTATGCCTTTCCAGAAGGTTCCAGAGGGTTCCAACCCTGCACACGCACACTGAAGAAGGACGTTCCGCACACGCACACTGAAGAATGGCGTTGCGTGTGCGCACATTGGAATATGACGTCACTACATATTCAATCTGTCCCTTTTGCTCCTTGTTCGATAGCCCTCCGACAGTGTTAAGCAGTCATTCAGTATCTTGCCCCTGTGCATTCCAATCAGGCCCCAAGCTTCGCTGAGATTACTCTCATAACATCCTTATGACGGTGTTTCCGTCTCCCTCCCCGATGGCTTCCACATTTTAACTCGCTGTAAAGAGTATCATTGGTGATTCGCCTATCCTACATGCAGATCACGTATCCCATCCAATTCGCATATTTGCACATTGCAGCTGTAGGACCGCTTCGTTAGAGATGATATCTTCCTAAGAAATATTCATTATGGATCGCAGCTAGTACAACCGACAGGTCATCATTTTTCTATGTCGACGAGCCTGTGCGCATGTCTCAGCAGAATACAACGCACAACATCGTATTATTGCTTGGTACACTTCGCATTTTATCGACCGTTCTATGCCTATTTTTTTTCTTCCACAGACGATCATTAATGTTTTTGAAAACGAACGAAGCCTCTCGTATGCGGTGATCTACTTCTGTATCCAGGTTGATGTCATCGGAAATTGTACGAAGCAAATATGTCAACTTCTTCACGATTCTTAGAAACTGATTCACGAACACTAATAATGGCCAAGAAACTCCGGTTCTAAGTTTAGGCACATACGAAACATTGATTTTTATTTTTACATTTATTAATTGGCCAAAAGCTGCCTCTGCGCATTCATAACGAAGCGTAATTTTCTGGGAAAACACATCAACGCATTTCCTAGTGTTAGATAGCTTCAGTAATGAACCACCAACAATCGTGTTGATATACTACCTATTTCTTTACTACCCACAAGGGGCCAAACACAGAGGGGACAAACAAGGACAGACAAACGGATTAAGTCGATCACATTGACCCCAGTGCGTAACTGGTACTTATTTAATCGATCCCCAAAAGATGAAAGGCAAAGTCAACCTCGGTGGAATTTGAACTCAGAACGTAGCGGCAAACGAAATACATATTTCTTTACTACCCACAAGGGGCTACACACAGAGAGGACAAACAAGGACAGACAAGCGGATTAAGTCGATTACATTGACCCCAGTGCGTAACTGGTACTTAATTTATCGACTCCGAAAGGATGAAAGCCAAAGTCGACCTCGACGGAATTTGAACTCAGAACGTAGTGGCAGACGAAATACCTATTTCTTTACTACCCACAAGGGGCTAAACACAGAAGGGACAAACAAGGACAGACAAAGGATTAAGTCGATTATATCGACCACAGTGGGTAACTGGTACTTATTTAATCGACCCCGAAAGGATGAAAGGCAAAGTCGACCTCGGCGGAATTTGAACTCAGAACGTAGCGGCAGACGAAATACCACAAAACATTTCGCCCGGCGTGCTAACGTTTCTGCCAGCTCGCCGCCTTTATCAACAATCGTGTTGATATAGCGCCCTCTTTGGGCCCTGCACGCCATTTTTTTTAAAGACAGGGCACGCATCTAGACATGAAATATATTGTTGTGCATTAGATGTAACATAGTCGACAAACATACACAAAGACAATGATTATAATTTCATCTTTTTATTGTTAATTAATGAATTAACTACTCTGTCAAGGTCTTTCACCAGACAACTGCAACTTCTTTAACGAAGTCCTTTTGCAACTATTTTTCTTTGTGTCTGGTATTTTATATATATTTAAGTATGTGTTTGTGCAAATGATTTTAATCGTAGTAGTGACATATGCGTTTATATTAGTAGCGTCTGTATGTATAACTATGTGTGAGAACTATGTATTTGCTCTTCGTTTCTTCTGGTTAATTTTGCCTTGCTCTTGTTTTCCTCATTTACATACACAAGCACGCGCGTGCGCACTCACAGTAACACGAAAATATATACTAATTCTTAAATCCAAATAATTAGCAACCATAAAAAGGAAGACCTGTTACGTGATGAGGAGCCATTGAAAAGGCTATAGTAATGCGGTGGAATACTTTGAAGACGTAATTGATAGTTAATTAACGAATTAATTAATTAATTAATTAATTAATTAATTAATTAAACCACAAAAAGTGAAGTATAACCAGTGTCTGAGTTTTTATTAAGTCATAGCTTCCAGATCAAGAATTTTCTGGAACAAATACAAATACCAGACATACACACACACACACGCACACACACACACACGCACACGCACACACACGCACACGCACACGCACACGCACACACACACATAAATAAATATATATATATATATATACACATATATAAATATACATATATATATATGGTAAATTACGGCCTATCAAATCTAAGGCCTAATGACACAAAGTCCTCCACAAATAGTTAACAATAGGTTAATATATTTAAATCTACGACATTAGCCTACATAATAAAATAATAAATATTCATGTGTGAAATAGATAAATAGGGATATATGAAATAACATACAACACAAATTCTTTGATTTATTAAAATTACTAGCAGTATCGCCCGGCGTTGCTCGGGTTTTTTTCGACCCTTGGAATTAGAATTTTTCAAAAGTAAAAATTTTGCATTATGTAGCTTGTTATTCTCGTTAAGTGAACATTTTTCTGGTTGAAATACACCGAAAAATGGCGACACAGCAGTCAAAAAATCGTAAAAAATAGGGATTTTCATAGAAAAAAAAGCACCTTTCTGATGTAAATAATTTTTGGTGTTAACATGGTCCGATTTGAATTTTATCTTCTACGAAATGAAGAGCAAGCCTTCTTCTATCATAGTCTCAATTTTGGTCAACTTGCGCCGCAGGGTCTCGGAGGAGATAGTGTTAGTTGAAGGCTACCAAACATGCCATACATAGACAACTTCAGCTTTATATAGAGAGATTTTCGCGCCTCGAGACTGTGTCATAATTTGCCATTAGGTAAATATCGGTATTCCATATCCTAGTATTTGCCAATACATACCAGTGGTCAATCTGAGTTAGTTCTCTAAGATCCTTTTTGTTTGATATATCAAAAAACCTATTTTGCATACTGAGAGAGGTCACTGTGTTCTTCCCAAAAGCCTTTTTGTTAAAATAAAAGTACCTGGAATTAAATCAATTGAGTCGTAAAGTAATCGATCCAGAAATAGCTTATATAGCGATCGAGCGTATATGTATTGAACGCAGAACGTCGTGTCGAACGTTATGTTATCTGAAGTGTAATGTCACAAAGCACTCGATGAATATTATTTCTTTATTGCCCACAAGGGGCTAAACATAGAGGGGACAAACAAGGACAGACAAAGGGATTAAGTCGATTACATCGATCCCAGAGCGTAACTGGTTCTTAATTTATCGACCCTGAAAGGATGAAAGGCAAAGTCGACCTCGGCAGAATCCAACTCAGAACGTAACGGCAGACGAACTACCTATTTCTTTACTACCCACATGGGTCTAAACACAGAAGGAGCAAACACGGACAGAGAAACGGACTAAGTCGATTATATCGACCCCAGAGCGTAACTGGTTCTTAATTTATCGACCCCGAAAGGATGAAAGGCAAAGTCGACCTCGGCGGAATTTGAACTCAGAACGTAACGGCAGACGAAATACCGCTAAATATTTCGCCCGGCGTGCTAACGGTTCTGCCAGCTCGCCGCCTTAAAGCGTTCGATGAATAGTTAACAGACTATTTTGAGCTCGGACATTATTCTACCTGACAAATATGGGACAAACTTTGCCGACTCAAAAGAAAAAGAAAGGAAAAGAATAAAAAGAAAACATATGAAACAAGCTCATGTGAAATTACCTATTTTAAAAAAATACTAGGTCCGGTTCTAGTTCTCCAAATCAAATTTGTGACTTGCCTTGACAGCTTTGCTCAGCAAATGTACGATAATCATGTAGTGACGCTATTTTTGGTAGTTTTCAGCGCGCATGCGCAGAGTTGGATTACTTCCGGTAGGCCGCCGGAAGTTCCTTCACGTGCATGCGCAGAGAACTGCAAACTGAAAGCGTTCCCGCTAAATCTGTCCTTTTTTTTAATCAGCAGCCCTACCGAGTGGACGTGACCAACCTTCTCTCAGGGAAAACCCTACATATAGAGAAGCTCTCTTCTAAGCGGGATCGGAGACGGTAAGGCGGCGAGCTGGCAGAAACGTTAGCACGCCGGGCGAAATGCTTAGCGGTATTTCGTCTGCGTTACGTTGTGAGTTCAAATTCTGCCGAGGTCGACTTTGCCTTTCATCCTTTCGGGGTCGATAAATTAAGTACCAGTTACACACTGGGGTCGATGTAATAAACTTAATACCTATGTCTGTCCTTGTTTGTTCCCTCTGTGTTTAGCCCCTTGTGGGTAATAAAGGAATAGGTAATTTTGGCTCACACAAGTGAACATTTGTGAACAGTCTTGTGGACTTGGCTACCGGTTCGCCCTTAAGGAAAATATGTGTATATATTTTTTATTTGCGAAACCCGGAAAAAATAAAGTATTATTTATCGTTATTGAAGACAGTCGGATTTTGGTTCTCCCTTCGACAATTGTATGTGACAAGATAAGACAGACACCCCTCAACTGTTCCTGAGACCTTCATCTTGTCACAATTATAACTCGACAACATCCTCGAAAGAACAAAGGGGCTTTTAATTGGGGGCCGTTGCAAACGAATGGAACGAAGAATTGCACGCGCGCGACCACACACACACACGCGCACGCACTCACACACACACACAGAGTCATGTGTTTGTAAACCGGACAGTATTCCTTTACCTGAAGGGTTCATGCGGTTTATATTAGTTAACTGTACACATCGTTGAATTTACACACTTTAATACAGGTGCGCGTTGAGCAATTTGGGACAAAAACACACTCTAACAAATACTTCATTATAAACTAGCAGTATCGCCCGGCGTTGCTCGGGTTTGTAAGGGAAATAACTATATAAGCATTTTTAGAGAGTTATAGCCAAAAAATAGCAAAAAATGCATTAAAAATGGAAAAAAAATTATGGTAAATTTTTTTTAATCGTTGACTCATCGTAGACATTTTTAGAGAGTTACTTCCCTTATATAATAGCGAAAAATGCATTAAAATGGAAAAAAATGATGGTATTTTTTTTTTAAATCGTAGACTCATCGTAGACGCGCGCTAATACCCAGAAGGGCTCGATATGAATCACGACTATAAGATACCCGGTTTTGGTTAAACTGCACCGCAAAATATGGGAGTAGTTAGGAATCTAAATCGTAGGAGACAGATAGCACACAACCTCACTTTTATATATAAAGATATACTGTAATACTAAGCGTGCGGAGATCTGCGTGTGTGGGGGGCGTGTCTCTATCTATCTTTTTGTCTATCTATGTACATCTATATACAACCCCCACTAGAGATTGTGTATGAGACGTATGTCTACCAAGTTTGTGCCAAACTGCTTTCAGCTAACCTAAAAGACGCGTTTCAGTTGCACAAGAACTCCTTGATTGTATCGAGAACAATGAAATCTTTTTTGAAAACTTTGCGTAGGTCTCTGAGCAGGTATCACCAAGGTTTTGGCAAAATTTGATGTAGATTCTCTGCTCAACTTACTCTGTGATGGTCTCAATGCGATGATCACACACTCCACACGTTCCTTCGAAGCACTGCTGTAAACAGCGGAAGTAAGCTAGAACGTTAAATCTTAGTGCGCATGCACAGCAGAATTCAATTTTCAAAGGTCAATTTTTGAAAAGCGGCTTTACTCTTCGTGCTTTAGCTTCGTTACTAAGGCAACAATCCGGATACTTATTGCTAAACTCTCATATATATATATATATATATATATATATATATATTAATCAATATAGGGTGGCAAAAAAAAAAATTTTGTAGAATTTTTTTGCCACCAGCGGCCCTAGTGGGAAAAAATTAAATAGTCATAGACCATTTTTAAGTTCAACATCAACAATCAAGGAACGGCCATAATAGGCCATTCACCCACTAGAAATAACAGCCAAAGCTTCAACCGCAGTTGAAGCTTTGGCTGTTATTTCTAGTGGGTGAATGGCCTATTATGGCCGTTCCTTGATTGTTGATATTAATATATATATATATATATATATATATATATATATATATTATATATATATATATATATATATCCCCTTCACATGGCTGTCCGTTCGAACGGACTCTACTGCGATTTTTTAACTCAAAGAAGACATCTTTTCTAGTGTTAACGATGCAGAGCTGTATCCGATAGATAGATAGATAGATAGATAGATAGATAGATAGATAGATAGATAGATAGATAGATGATAGATAGATAGATAGATAGATAGATAGATAGATAGATAGATAGATAGATGATAGATAGATAGATAGATAGATAGATAGATATGTTTCTTTATTAGCCCACAGGGCTGCACACAGATAGAACAAATTACAAGGTAAAAAAAAAAAAAAAGGAAGGGGGAGTTCGATCAAAAGGGATCGTAAAAGGAGAGAAAGAGGACAAAAAAAAAAAAAAAAGGGGGGGAGAGGAAAAAAAATGATCAATAGGGATCGTTATCACAGAATGTCAATATGAAGTGTAAAGGGGAGACAGGTGAGTTACCCGTGGAAAGAAAAGCCTGCGGAAAAGACCACGGTAACCTCGGTCAATGAAGTCACATTTTATATTTCTTTTTTTTTTTTTTTTTTTTTTTTTTTTTGCAAATAAGCAACTCTCTGTTTTCGATTTCTGGGTTCATAGGACTATGCTCAAGGTGGCTTCGTCATTCATACGTGCCATTCTTGCTACATTCACCCATCTTTTTTAAAAAATTCGCTAGACAAAACTTGCCTCTCTACTCTCACTTTCCTTTTCAAGTGGTACTGAAGAAGTTGATGAGAGATTGACCAGAGAGGAAGTGTTTGTCTCCAATCCTTTCAGACGCGTCCACCAGATACATTCCTTCGCCATAGCCACAAGGATGATGAAAATAGCTCTTCCTTCCCGTTTGAAGGAAGGAGGCGTGACAATATTGACGATAGACTCAGCTGATAAACCGACTCGTCCCACACGTGACAGCAGTTGTTCGACATAAGCCCACAGGTCGGAAATTGTTGGACACTGAACGAGTGCGTGCAGAACGGTTTCGTCGTTCTGACCGCATCTCGGGCAGGTCGGCCCCGTGTTTCTCGAGCCGTGTCTGTAGAGCTTATCCCGAACGGGTAGCGCTTCTCGGTAGCACTGCCAGGCCAGGGATCTCTGGAAGTTGTCCATGGGCCCTGGCCCGAAAGTCGTCCCGAACAGGCGGGTCAGGTACTCCTCGTCGACGTCCAGGTTCGCCCCGAGCTCGTCGTCGTACCTCCCCTCCACTAAACCCCTATAGAATGCTTTGGTTGTGTTGAAGTCACTTAAGGTCGACCCAGTACGGCAGAGTTGCTTGAGAGCAACGCGACACTCGCGGTGCCATTCGCCCTTCCTCGGCCTCTTTTTGATCCACGACTGCAGTTCGGTCATGGAGACGAGCTGCGGGAAAGCGTGCCTCACAAACGGCGACCACACCTGTTCACCGTCGTCTACATAGAGCCAGAGATGTCGCAGTCTCAGCGCGTGTCTGCGCATCATCAACCACGGCATGCCCAGCCCTCCTTTTAACGGTGTTGACAGCAAATGGATCGCCTGACCATCGGGACGCATCCTTTCCACAAGAAGCGAAAGAGGATGCGTTGTAGTTTGGTGATGGTAGGGTCGGGACAAGGTACGACGGTCAGGCGGTAGTAGATGACGGACGCGATGTACGTGTTCGCCACCTCCGCTCGACCCTTTAGGGACAGTTTCCTCTCGGCCCATTGCCGGGCGAGAGTGACCACCCTACTCGTTATCTCGTTCCAGTTCTTCTCCACTTGGAGGTCCGGACCAAACCAGACCCCGAGCAACTCAACCGGGCCGTCGGTCCAGCGTCCCACGACGGAGGCGCTGGTGGACGGCATGGGCTTGCTTCTCCAGGTGCCTAGTCGCAAGCCCACTGACTTTTCCCGGTTGATTTTCGCTCCTGTCACCGCTTCGTAGTTTTTCAGTGTCTCGCCGACCAGCTCGATGTGCTCGTGGCTAGACACTATGACGGTGACGTCGTCCGCGTATGCAGACACGCTCGTCCCGCATCCCAATTCTCGCGGGATGCCCCTTAGAGTCGCCAGCTTCCGCAGTAGTGGCTCAAGAGTCAATACGTATAGAAGCGCCGAGAGGGGGCATCCCTGACGGACCGAACGTGCAATGTCGAAAGGTCTCGATAGATGTCCATTTACGCGAATTACCGAACGGATGCCTCTGTACAAGGCAGCTATCCAGCCGCGGAAGACGGGACCGAAACCAGCCGCTCTCAGGACTGCCTCCAAGTATCGATGGTCTACCTATCAAAGGCTTTTGATTGATCCAAGTTGATCAGGGCCCCACCCATGCCAGGTTCGTTAACTACCCTGTCTATGATGTAGCGCATCAGATGGAGGTTGTCATGGATGGTCCGGCCTGGCACGGCGCATGTTTGCGCCTTGTCGACCAGTTTCTCGATGACAAGCGCCAACCTCTTGGCTAGCACCTTGGCCAAAATTTTCAAGTCTGCATTAAGCAGAGTGATGGGCCTAAAGTTATCTATTACATTTCCCTTGTTTAGATCTTTCTTCAGCAGTGTTACGGCTCCTCGGCTCACAAAACCAGGAATGCTCCCGTTTTGCTGCCAGTTGCAGTACACCGCCGCCAAGAGATCTCCAAACAAGTCTGGCATACAATTGTAAAGCTCGTAGGGTAGACCATCCAAACCCGGTGATTTGTCCCTCGAGCATTCTGCCATCGCTTCCCGCACTTCCGCCGCCGTGATGGCACCTTCGCAGCACCCTGCCTTTCTTGTCGAGAGTCGTGGTAGGCTATGTAGGTAGGCACTGAAGTCCACCCTACGTTCTTGCCCTCCACTCGTTCCGAACAGTCGGGCAAAATGCTGCTGAAAGGCCTCACACATTTTACTTGGCTCGAGCAATTCGCGCCCTGTTCATCTACCAGTGACCGAATGGTGGCTTTGTTGCCCTGTTGCGCCTCTGCCACCCGGGCCTCTCTCGCGGCTCCAACACCTTCGTTCCTTAGAGCACGCATCCTAGCTCTGACAGCACATCCTTCGTGTTTGGCGTTGAAGTGTTGGTCGAGGGCCAACCTCGCCGCCAAAACGTCGGATGCGATGCCGCTTCTAATTGCCTCTTCTAGCTTCTTAACTAGCTCACCCTCTACTCTATTTCTATCTATGGCTAGTGCTTTGCTGTACCTAATCGCTTCTGCTTTTACTGCTCTCTGAGGGCAAACCACCATTTGTTGTTGATGATGGCTCCCGTCAAAGCCCTCTTTACTAGTGTGCTAATCCGGTCTCTGAAAACTTGTCTCGATGGGAAAGACGCGTTTAGTTTCCAGTATCCGGGACCCTGCCTAAGTGTCTTACCTAAGTCTAGCGTACATGTCACAAGTTTGTGATCCGTGTAGCTGACTATGTGGAATTGTGGACATCCTATGCTATCTCTATCTACTGTCCTACACAGTATCCTATCTAGATACGATCTCGACGACCCGATGCGGTTGCTCCATGTCCACGTTGGCGCATTCGGGTGGTCTAGTCGAAACCTGTCAGACAGTTGAAAGCGTCTGAGCAGGTCTCTGAGGCATTTGCATCCCCGTCTATTCCTATCTCTACCCACGTAGTCTACATGCGTGTCCAAGGTAGCATTCCAATCCCCCACTAAGAGTAAAGGACGAGACGTTCCCAAGAAAACTTCTAGACGTTGAAAGAAATCCGCCCGACCTGTTAAGGGCGGTGCGTAAACTGATACGAGCCGAAAAGCGCACCCATTGCTGCCGTCGACATCCAGGACGACCAGTCTACCCTCCGGGTCTACGAATATTGTCCTTACATTGAGATCCAGACTCTTGTGAAAAAGTACCGCGGTGCCACTACCGCCCATTCTCGGCAGACAGGGGGAAAAATAAATGTTGAACTGTCCGCCAAACATGGTCTTTAGGGCCCGCGGATTGTGGAGTCTGGTCTCGCTTATGGCTATGATTTCTAACTTATGTGACTTTATGTCATTTAAGAGGTACCCTTGTTTCCAAGGGGACCCCAAGCCACGCGCATTTACACAAAACCAATCTTGATCATAGTTCTAATGAATTAGAATACAGAGGGTTACTTACTGCTCGAAAGTTTTTGCTTTCTCCTCCGTTGGTTTGTCCTCGAGAAGATCCCAGTACAGTTTCTTTGTGAGATATTTTTGGCATTTACCAACCGCACTGGGGAAAATGCCTTTGAGTGTGTGGTGCAGACTTTTGGAGATGTGTATTATTTTGATGTGGTCTGGTGGTGTTGTGTTATGGGTGGTTGTTTGTTTTTATGTCATCTTCTGTTATGTTTGTTTTTGATTGGATGTATTCCATCAAATTTGTGTTTTTGGTGTGTCTATGGCTGGTGTGAGCATGTTTGCTGTGTATCTGTTTTGTGGTTGGGTGTGGCTGTTGTTTGCGTTGGGTTTTGAAATGTCTTCGGGAGATGTATTTCCCCCTGCTTTGTTCGTGTTTGCATTTGTGGTTGTGTTTCTGCTCTTTATTTTCCTTCTTTTTGTAGCTATTTGCCATTCCTCACTGGTTTCGTCTTCCGACGAAATTTCTGAGGAATCAGAAGGGGGTAGGGGTATGTTGTGGGCTTCTATGTATGTCTGTGTAAGTGGTTGTGTTGTTGTTTTCGTTGTTGTTGGTTGTTGAGTGTTTGTGTGTGTGAGTGCGGTATAAGGGATGGGGGATCAGTTTGTGTGTGTTTTCTTTGTTTTTCTGTTCTTTGGGTTTTGCTGTTGATGGTAGTGTTGGTATTTTTCAGGGTGTCGAGTGGTTTTTGGTTGATGACGGATTAGCTTGGTGTGCTTCTCTTGTCGTCTTCTGTGTTGATGGTGGTGTGGGTAGTAGAGCTTTTTTTCCGGAGTGAGTGCTTGGTTGTGGTAGTGGTTGTTGTTGTTGCTCTTGGTGTGCAGTGGTTGGGCACAGATAGATAGATAGATGATAGATAGATAGATAGATAGATAGATAGATAGATAGATAGATAGATAGATAGTGATAGATAGATAGATAGATAGATAGATAGATAGATAGATGATAGATAGATAGATAGATAGATAGATAGATAGATAGATAGATAGATAGATAGATAGATAGAAAGAAAGAAAGATAGACAGACAGACATATACATGTTATACTAATACATCTGTTTGTTTTGTACACCACCTGTCTTCGTCTTTTGTTTTTTTTTCGTGAACTCTCCCCCTATACATGTGTGTGTATGTCTCTGTGTGCGTGCGTGTGCGCACACATGCACACACACCTACGCATGCGCCATAGACCAGTGCAAATGTTTTCAGCCATAAACGTCTGCTGAGAACAGTTACAGATAAACGTGAAATGCTAGTACAGATATTGGGTCAAATTTTAAATAAAATACATACATAACTTATGTATGTATGTATGTATGTATGTATGTATGTATGTATGTATGTATGGAGACATGTACGTGCGTGTGTGTATTCATTAAAACAGACGACAATGGCGGATTCTTTATGATGCAAACGAAGTGATGTATTTCCCACAGGGATTCCAAAATAGTTCATGAACTCTGCTTCGAATGAATTTATCATATTTGCTTCTCATCATTACTATTTAAGGCGGCGATGAGCTGACAGAATCGTTTGCACGCCGGACGAAATACTCAGCGGTATTTCGTCTGCCGTTAGGTTTTGAGTTCGAATTCCGCCGAGGTCGACTTTGCCTTTCATCCTTTCGGAGTTGATTAAATAAGTACCAGTTACGCACTGGAGTCGATATAATCGACTTAACCGTTTGTCTGTCCTTGTTTGTCCCCTCTGTGTTTAGCCCCTTGTGGGTAGTAATGAAATAGGTATTTCGCCCGTTGCTACATTCTGAGTTCAAATTCCACCGAGGTCGACTTTGCCTTTCATCCTTTCGGGGTCGATAAATTAAGTACCAGTTGCGTTCTGGGGTCGATGCAATCAACTGACCCCTCTCCACCCAAATTTCAAGCCCTGTGCCTATAGCAGAAAGGATTATTGCTTACTATTTTGTGGCGGTGGTGGTTTACGAATTGGAACAATGGGCGACGTACTCCATGCATTTTTTAAAGTTAGATACTTTTATTATTACGGTAGTACCTCGGTTTTCGACCAACTCTGATCTCGAATAAATCGTGCTTTATATACGTATATATCTATCTGTATTCATGATCAGAGTTGTTCGAAAACCGAGGTACAACTGTATTTTATTTTCCTTCTTAGTCTACAAAGAAACCTCTTCGTAGTTGCTGAACATGCAAGAAAGATCAGTTGAATATCACCCAAATTATACATTATTCTCTTCAAAAAGGATGGATACATTAAATAATGTAGTTTTAGTTACATGGTGTCTGAATGAAATACAGGATTGTTGAGGCTCTAACATCATTGATCATATGTCTACTTGGTCAAACTTGGCCTGGTATTAAACAGCAATAGCAACAATAACTTATAAATCATTTATTTTATAATTATCTAATTACAGGGGAAGGAGTAGCGACTACCATTTTTTGTAGGCTAATCAAACTTTCCACTTTAATGTAATTAATGTTTAAATTGTATGTTTACGGTTTGTATATTTGCAAGTGAAACTGTTGGTATGCAAAAAAAAATTGAGCGGCTTGTAGATTTGAGTATTCATCCATCCGTACAACCATTCATCTCTACTCCTTATTCTTGGGAGGATCTTGAGAGCAGAGTCCTCAGGTACTTCCTACATAGGGTCCCATCAGAAGCAACCGTCATTTAATTTCCCGGTTGAATCCCCAAGCGTGACCAACTAGAACTATGGATATTATCCAGCCGATCTTGGTTTCCCCCAAGGTCTGCTACCGGTTGGTTTAGTTTGAAGGATATGTCTTTCGGTTCATCCTGCAAAATTCTAATCGCTTGTCTGTAGTATCGGTTATTAAGGATTTGGAAAAGTGATTAGTTCAATGTGTGTAGTCCAACCAACATTGCTACAAGCTTCCTGAACCTAAGTAAAAGACATTTCCCTAGAAATATCTTTCATTTGCTCATAAGTATTATAAACTTTGCTACCCCCAGAACGTCAAAGTCAGTATTCCTGCTTAGACAACGTTGCTTCTAACACGGACACGGAACAACAGACGCAAACATATTTATACAGCCTCCAATACACATCCTAACATGTAACTCTCGAAATACTCCAACTATCCACTGAGAGGAGCCTACCGCTTTAGGGCTGTCGTCTATAGAGCCTTGTACCAGCCGATAGTGTTACAAATACTACACGGGAATGACAGTCAGTACTTCAAAGGAAGGTGTACACAACATATGCACTCCTTCTGGTACAGTGATAGAGAAAACTCTACCTGATTTACCTGGAGACTCTGTGACCATCGGAGCGACTTTTCCAACATCAAATGGAGTATAACAAACTCTCCGTACTCCATTGGAGATTGCAATTGCTAACTCTATCTCTGTGAAAGACTGCGCATATTTTACAAACCTGCAGTATCCATCAACGGGAATCTTTTTAATGAACTTCAAACCACTGGTAGCCGTCAATCAAGATATAACCATACACAAGGCCACATCTAAAAGCCATGTTGAATTTGTTTCATATCCAGATTATCTCTCTGTCTCCCCCCTCTTCCTCTCGATCTCCCTAGCTCTGTCCCTTCTTCCTCTCTATCTCACTGCCTATCTCTAGATGCCTGACGACTAGGGTTAGTTCTACGAGCCTACGAAACTTTAAGTTGCATGGAGCTGGGTCAAACTGGTGTCAAGGAATATATCAAATCTTCTATCAAATCTTTTGAGGTCTACTTTTGTTTCGTTTGTTCACTCACTCGTAGACATACATACATCATACATACATGCATACATATATATGTGTATATATGTTTGTATATATAAATGGCAATTTCTGTCTGTCTGTTACCCTTTTAATACCTATAGCAGCGAACCAATCTTCATGAATCTTTTCATACATGTTAAACTAACATCCGGTTCAGATATAGGCTAATTGGATTTCAATAAAAATCGATAAAGGGCTATCATATGATAAAATGAGAAGGGTGCACCCAGTAATGTGGTACACCATGCCTACACACTCACTCTCATGGTTCTTTGCTGACTGAACCTGTTGTGCCTCTCCAGTGCTTAAATGTGCCAATCCTCTGCGCAGCCACCGTGTTTTCTGCACCAAAGTCACCAGTTTTTTTTATGGTTGCTGCTGGAACTGCCGCTGCCCATGGGAAATAACAGACCTGTGTACACAGTATTTGATGGTTGTTGAATTCATTTAGTTCATCCGTCTTTTGACAGGTTTTTTTTTCTTATCGCCCAGGGTGACCAATCACCCTTCTCACCAAGCAAGCTTAGTGAGTTTGCCAGTTTAGCTGCCGACGACCCGACCATGCAGTAGGTTATGTACGTGTGTGTGTGTGTATGTGTGTGTGTGTGTGTGTGTGTGTGTGTGTGGTGTGTGTGTGTGTGTGTGCGCGTCTATACTAAATCAGATCTTGCAATATACAAAATGTGTGATACGGATGTTAAGTCACAATAGCACACTTGATATTTTGAGTGCTAAAATATGAATAAACTTCCAAACAACCGAAAAGAATATAATCCATAGATATTGTAATTAAAGTAATAAGACAAACCGGAAATGAACAATATGTTGAATACTGACCGAGAAGGGTATCCGTTCCCGCAAGTCAGCCCCGTCTGATAAATGTTCAAACCAGAGTGGGGTCTGGTCCACCAGCCAGTCTTTTACACATTCATATATATATGCGTATGCGTGGGCGTGCGTGTGTGGAATGCGTCCCCGCTTTTGGCACTATTTTATAAGTATTACTACGCTGTGTCTGAAGTTATATAGGTGTCGCTGCGCTGAATGTGGCCAGTTCGTGTAACATGTAAAGTAAATAAACACGTAAACAATAACAGTGGCTTTCATATTGGTTGTCTATCCCAGAAAACAACACAGCTCCCATGACTTTCGCAAACATTTTTTCACGCTCAGAGTTGCTGAAGCATGGAATAAACTGCCTGCGTCAGTTGTTGACTGCCATGACACAGCATTCTTTAAGGCCCTCATGCTTTCCGAAATCAGCCGAAACTACACCTGATTATATATACACTTTAGATGAGTTGTAGTGCACCTGAGCACTGTACACAATTATTATTATTATTATTATTATTATTATTATTGAGTGAGAAAGCAGTGCATGCCATCAAAGTGACACTGGGGTAAAATATATGAAGCCCAATATACCCATCATGACTACCCGTCTGATAAGGGTACACCAGGCACATGCATCACAACCATATGTGCGCGACATGGTGATCTCATATCAAGATAAACAGCACATGACCTTGCAGGTGGGGCCCAGTTAGAATTTTCTTCAGGTTGAGTAGCCCATCCCGCTCAAAAGGTCCCTGAATAAGGGTTGTTTAAGGATGTTGAAAGAACCACCCATGTTTCCAGAGGTGAATTATTCAAACCCCAAAGAATCCCTCTCAACACATGGCTATTATTATTATTATTATTATTATTATTATTATTATTATTATTATTATTATTATTATTATTATTAGAACGAAATAACACATAACACAGACTCTTCTCAAAAATTGGGGAAGTACATGAAGCCCGAATGAATTTTATAAGCTGGACCCATATGTTACGTTTGTTGTAAGTTGTTGAATTCCGAAGTATACCACGTACGTAGTCACAAACACATCACTAGCTAACTATACATGAATGCTTTCTAGAAGAACGATTTTGGTGAGTATTTTCCCCTATATGCGTTTCACGATATAAAGGCGAAGTCTTCAGAGGAAACCCAAAACAAAACTGCATTGTTGATTCATTGGGGCCTCAGCCATTGAGGCGATACAATTTCTCCTCTGGAACGGAGGAGAAGGAAGAGTCGGGAGTGTTTGAAGTTAGAAGGAAAGAAGATGGAGTGAAGCAGGAAATATACAGGAATTGATGTCCAATTCAAATACGTCACCATTTAAAACTCTGCTAAAATTGAATAATTAATTTCTCCGCTCGAACCTCTGAAAGGTTTTGAAAGAGGCAAAAATCGAAATTAAATTTCCACACTAACACACACATATACATTCACACAAACACACATACTCATACACACACACACATACAAACACGCATATACACACACACAATATATATATGTGTGTATACACACGAATATATTAATAAAATAAGAATATAATAAAACGGGACAAAAATATAAAATTCCGAACTAGAAAGAAGCTATTAACATTTATGATGTTTCGAGCGAACTTTATACATTTTCAAAAGGTTCTATTGAAATTTCTATCGATCGTAGAATTTTTATTTCGTCAATATACAATGTAATTTTATTTGAGTTTATCGACGTTACTGATGTTTAATTAAAACCTTTGAAAATAAGCGCTAACTCAATACTTTTATGTTGGTCGACAATCATACACGCGAATCATGGGAGACTCACACGCATTGTAGATATATAGACATGCGCAAACACACGTTGACATTACAAGTAAGCACACACACACACACACACACACACACACACACACACATACAAACACACACACACAAACACACACACACACAAACACACACACACACTCATATATAGATTAGACTATTTAGAGAAAATTTATATGTATACGCGGCTAACTGTATGTGTGTATATATCTGTATAAATATATGCGTGTATGCACACACACACGCCCACATACACACACAAACACACACACACATGTATATGTATATATGTATATATATATGTGTGTGTGTATGTATATATATATATATATATGTATGTATGTATATATATAAATATATATATATATATTGTATGTATGTGTGTGTGTGTGTGTGTGGTGTGTGTGTGTGTGGTGTTTATGTATGTATTATTTGCAAATAAATATATCTTCAAACAGAAGCATGCATACACACAAGGATATTGGAACAAATCTCACAATAGAAATGTAGGCACACCAATACACACGTACCTGCACAAATCCGCGCACACAAATACTTAAACAGACACAGACGACTCCTACACACACACACACACACACACACACACACACACACACACACAATTATACATATAATTGGAAGAAAACAAATACTTAAGATGGAGAACATTTCTTCGATAATTTAATGACGTGACATCCAACATTTGGTAATTCTATAATAGAAAACAAAACGGCGTGCTGCGTGGGTGTGTACATCTGTGTCCGTTTGCATGCGTGTATGTGAGCGCGTGTGTGTTCGAACGCGTATATGTACACACACAAATACGCACATACACGCACGCATATATCACTACGCTTACACACTAAAGAAATTCGCAAGAACAAAAATAGTCAGTACGAGTGAAATTGTATATATTAATAAAGTAAGAGTCACTAGATTAACAAATCGTTACTAATAGTTTCATACGTGAGACACGACTGAGTTACTCCTCAGACGATATAAGACTAGTAAAAGCGGTGAGCTGGCAGAAACGTTAGCACGCCGGGCGAAATGCTTAGCAGTATTTCGTCTGCCGTTACGTTCTGAGTTCAAATTCCGCTGAGGTCGACTTTGCCTTTCATCTTTTCAGGGTCGATTAAATAAGTACCAGTTACGCACTGGGTTCGATGTAATCGACTTAATCCTCTTGTCTGTCTTTGTTTGTCCTCTCTGTGTTTAGCCCCTTGTGGGTAGTAAAGAAATAGGTATTCGTCTGTCGTTACGTTCTGAGTACAAATTCCGCTGAGGTCGACTTTGCCTTTCATCTTTTCAGGGTCGATAAATAAGTACCAGTTACGCACTGGGTTCGATGTAATCGAATTAATCCTCTTGTCTGTCTTGTTTGTCCTCTCTGTGTTTAGCCCCTTGTGGGTAGTAAAGAAATAGGTATTTCGTCTGTCGTTACGTTCTGAGTACAAATTCCGCTGAGGTCGACTTTGCCTTTCATCTTTTCAGGGTCGATTAATTAAGTACCAGTTACGCACTGGGTTCGATGTAATCGACTTAATCCTCTTGTCTGTCTTTGTTTGTCCTCTCTGTGTTTAGCCCCTTGTGGGTAGTAAAGAAATAGGTATTTCGTCTGTCGTTACGTTCTGAGTACAAATTCCGCTGAGTCGACTTTGCCTTTCATCTTTTCAGGGTCGATTAATTAAGTACCAGTTACGCACTGGGTTCGATGTATCGACTTAATCCTCTTGTCTGTCTTTGTTTGTCCTCTCTGTGTTTAGCCCCTTGTGGGTAGTAAGAAATAGGTATTTCGTCTGCCGATACGTTCTGAGTACAAATTTCGCTGAGGTCGACTTTGCCTTTCATCTTTTCAGGGTCGATTATTAAGTACCAGTTACGCACTGGGGTCGATGTAATCGACTTAATCCGTTTGTCTGTCTTTGTTTGTCCTCTCTGTGTTTAGCCCCTTGTGGTAGTAAAGAAATAGATATTTCGTCTGCCGATACGTTCTGAGTACAAATTCCGCTGAGGTCGATTTGCCTTTCATCTTTTCAGGGTCGATTAAATAA
Source organism: Octopus sinensis (assembly GCF_006345805.1). Classification (NCBI taxonomy): domain Eukaryota; kingdom Metazoa; phylum Mollusca; class Cephalopoda; order Octopoda; family Octopodidae; genus Octopus; species Octopus sinensis. The sequence continues at coordinate 111,645 of NW_021832599.1, read as the reverse complement.
GTACCAGTTACGCACTGGGTTCGATGTATATCGACTTAATCCTCTTGTCTGTCTTTGTTTGTCCTCTCTGGTTTAGCCCCTTGTGGGTAGTAAAGAAATAGGTATTTCGTCTGTCGTTACGTTCTGAGTACAAATTCCGCTGAGACTTGGTCGACTTGCCTTTCATCTTTTCAGGGTCGATTAATTAAGTACCAGTTACGCACTGGGTTCGATGTAATCGACTTAATCCTCTTGTCTGTCTTTGTTTGTCCTCTCTGTGTTAGCCCCTTGTGGGTAGTAAAGAAATAGGTATTTCGTCTGTCGTTACGTTCTGAGTACAAATTCCGCTGAGGTCGACTTTGCCTTTCATCTTTTCAGGGTCGATTAATTAAGTACCAGTTACGCACTGGGTTCGATGTAATCGACTTAATCCTTTGTCTGTCTTTGTTTGTCCTCTCTGTGTTTAGCCCCTTGTGGGTAGTAAAGAAATAGGTATTTCGTCTGTCGTTACGTTCTGAGTACAAATTCCGCTGAGGTCGACTTTGCCTTTCATCTTTTCAGGGTCGATAATTAAGTACCAGTTACGCACTGGTTCGATGTAATCGACTTAATCCTCTTGTCTGTCTTTGTTTGTCCTCTCTGTGTTTAGCCCCTTGTGGGTAGTAAAGAAATAGGTATTTCGTCTGCCGATACGTTCTGAGTACAAATTCCGCTGAGGTCGACTTTGCCTTTTTCATTTTCAGGGTCGATTAATTAAGTACCAGTTACGCACTGGGGTCGATGTAATCGACTTAATCCGTTTGTCTGTCTTTGTTTGTCCTCTCTGTGTTTAGCCCCTTGTGGGTAGTAAAGAAATAGGTATTTCGTCTGCCGATACGTTCTGAGTACAAATTCCGCTGAGGTCGACTTTGCCTTTCATCTTTTCAGGGTCGATTAATTAAGTACCAGTTACGCACTGGGGTCGATGTAATCGACTTAATCCGTTTGTCTGTCTTTGTTTGTCCTCTGTGTTTAGCCCCTTGTGGGTAGTAAAGAAATAGGTATTTCGTCTGTCGTTACGTTCTGAGTACAAATTCCGCTGAGGTCGACTTTGCCTTTCATCTTTTCAGGGTCGATTAAATAAGTACCAGTTACGCACTGGGTTCGATGTAATCGACTTAATCCTCTTGTCTGTCTTTGTTTGTCCTCTCTGTGTTTAGCCCCTTGTGGGTAGTAAAGAAATAGGTATTTCGTCTGTCGTTACGTTCTGAGTACAAATTCCGCTGAGGTCGACTTTGCCTTTCATCTTTTCAGGGTCGATTAATTAAGTACCAGTTACGCACTGGGTTCGATGTAATCGACTTAATCCTCTTGTCTGTCTTTGTTTGTCCTCTCTGTGTTTAGCCCCTTGTGGGTAGTAAAGAAATAGGTATTTCGTCTGTCGTTACGTTCTGAGTACAAATTCCGCTGAGGTCGACTTTGCCTTTCATCTTTTCAGGGTCGATTAATTAAGTACCAGTTACGCACTGGGTTCGATGTAATCGACTTAATCCTCTTGTCTGTCTTTGTTTGTCCTCTCTGTGTTTAGCCCCTTGTGGGTAGTAAAGAAATAGGTATTTCGTCTGCCGATACGTTCTGAGTACAAATTCCGCTGAGGTCGACTTTGCCTTTCATCTTTTCAGGGTCGATTAATTAAGTACCAGTTACGCACTGGGGTCGATGTAATCGACTTCAATCCGTTTGTCTGTCTTTGTTTGTCCTCTCTCTGTGTTTAGCCCCTTGTGGGTAGTAAAGAAATAGGTATTTCGTCTGTCGTTACGTTCTGAGTACAAATTCCGCTGAGGTCGACTTTGCCTTTCATCTTTCAGGGTCGATTAATTAAGTACCAGTTACGCACTGGGTTCGATGTAATCGACTTAATCTCTTGTCTGTCTTTGTTTGTCCTCTCTGTGTTTAGCCCCTTGTGGGTAGTAAAGAAATAGGTATTTCGTCTGTCGTTACGTTCTGAGTACAAATTCCGCTGAGGTCGACTTGCCTTTCATCTTTTCAGGGTCGATAATTAAGTACCAGTTACGCACTGGGTTCGATGTAATCGACTTAATCCTCTTGTCTGTCTTTGTTGTCTCTCTGTGTTTAGCCCCTGTGGTGGGTAGTAAAGAAATAGGTATTTCGTCTGCCGATACGTTCTGAGTACAAATTCCGCTGAGGTCGACTTTGCCTTTCATCTTTTCAGGGTCGATTAATTAAGTACCAGTACGCACTGGGTTCGAGTATGTAATCGACTTAATCCTCTTGTCTGTCTTTGTTTGTCCTCTTGTGTTTAGCCCCTTGTGGGTAGTAAAGAAATAGGTATTTCGTCTGTCGTTACGTTCTGAGTACAAATTCCGCTGAGGTCGACTTTGCCTTTCATCTTTTCAGGGTCGATTAAATAAGTACCAGTTACGCACTGGGTTCGATGTAATCGACTTAATCCTCTTGTCTGTCTTTGTTTGTCCTCTCTGTGTTTAGCCCCCTGTGGGTAGTAAAGAAATAGGTATTTCGTCTGTCTTTACGTTCTGAGTACAAATTCTGCTGAGGTCGACTTTGCCTTTCATCTTTTCAGGGTCGATTAATTAAGTACCAGTTACGCACTGGGTTCGATGTAATCGACTTATCCTCTTGTCTGTCTTTGTTTGTCCTCTCTGTTTAGCCCCTTGTGGGTAGTAAAGAAATAGGTATTTCGTCTGCCGATACGTTCTGAGTACAAATTCCGCTGAGGTCGACTTTGCCTTTCAATATTTCAGGGTCGATTAATTAAGTACCAGTTACGCACTGGGTTCGATGTAATCGACTTAATCCTCTTGTCTGTCTTTGTTTGTCCTCTCTGTGTTTAGCCCCTTGTGGGTAGTAAAGAAATAGGTATTTCGTCTGTCGTTACGTTCTGAGTACAAATTCCGCTGAGGTCGACTTTGCCTTTCATCTTTTCAGGGTCGATTAAATAAGTACCAGTTACGCACTGGGTTCGATGTAATCGACTTAATCCTCTTGTCTGTCTTTGTTGTCCTCTCTGTGTTTAGCCCCTTGTGGGTAGTAAAGAAATAGGTATTTCGTCTGTCGTTACGTTCTGAGTAAAATTCCGCTGAGGTCGACTTTGCCTTTCATCTTTTCAGGGTCGATTAAATAAGTACCAGTTACGCACTGGGTTCGATGTAATCGACTTAATCCTCTTGTCTGTCTTTGTTTGTCCTCTCTGTGTTTAGCCCCTTGTGGGTAGTAAAGAAATAGGTATTTCGTCTGTCGTTACGTTCTGAGTACAAATTCCGCTGAGGTCGACTTTGCCTTTCATCTTTTCAGGGTCGATTAATAAGTACCAGTTACGCACTGGGTTCGATGTAATCGACTTAATCCTCTTGTCTGTCTTTGTTTGTCCTCTCTGTGTTTAGCCCCTTGTGTGTGGTAGTAAAAGAAATAGTATTCGTCTGTCTTTACGTTCTGAGTTCAAATTCCGCCGAGGTCGACTTTGCCTTTTATCCTTTCGGGGTCAATAAATTAAGTACCAGTTACACACTGGGGTCGACATAATCGACTTAATCCGTTTGTCTGTCCTTATTTGTCCTCTCTCTGTTTAGCCCCTTGTGTGTAGTAAAGAAATAGGTATTTCGTCTGTCTTTACGTTCTGAGTTCAAATTCCGCCGAGGTCGACTTTGCCTTTCATCCATTCGGGGTCGATTAAATAAGTACCAGTTACACACTGGGGTCGATATAATAGACTTAATCCGTTTGTCTGTCCTTGTTTGTCCTCTCTCTGTTTAGCCCCTTGTGGGTAGTAAAGAAATAGGTATTTCGTCTGTCTTTACGTTCTGAGTTCAAATTCCGCCGAGGTCGACTTTGCCTTTCATCTTTTCGGGGGCGATTAAATAAGTACCAGTCAATCACTGGGGTCGATGTAATCGACTTAATCCCATTATCTGTCCTTGTTTGTCCCCTCTATGTTTAGCCCCCTGTGGGCAATAAAGAAATGTATATAAGACTAGTACATTTCGTGCGGATGTAACTAGACATATATGAAAGCTGCCGAAAATATAGGGAGACTATAATTCGAAATAGTGAGGATGTCTTATGGCGGTTTCCTGAGACCGAGGAATTTAAGGAAGGGCTGAGGTGCTAAAAGTAGGGAAAAGATGAGAAGACAAAATAATTGTTGGATAGTGGGAATATAATACAATACAGAACAGCCTTTCGTCACATGCGAGTGTTTCTTGGTAATATGTACTACACTTTCATTAATTGTTTTTGGCAAATAGCCATTGATACTCTCTCACCCCTTGGTGGATCATCCAGGAAAGACACGACTGGTGCAACTTGATTAATAAGGCTTTTCCCCCCAGTTAATAAGTACTATGCCTACTCATAATAAGTGATAGTCTTTTTCTCCAAATTGAATAAATTTTAGATTTATATTTTTTCCTTTATTCTAACGTGTCAAAGTACTTGGAACTTATAGACCAACTGTTGTGTCGATATGCATAGGGTTTGTAAGGTCTCTGCATTCTCTGTGAATGTTATTGTGACCACTTGACATTGACCTAGTTCTCCTAACGCCGAATCTGCTCATCAAATAGTAGTAATTGGCATTTAGTTGTGACAATGCTGTTTTCTACATAAATTCCTTATATGGAGCTCTGACATCCCCTTTACCCCATTTCTATAATTAGAAAATCTTTATTGTCTCCTTTCATTTGTTCTTCCCTCTCAGAACCTTACAGTAGTCTGGAACAACTGAATCTTAGTCAGTCAGTTGATGGGCTCCACTACCTCAAATGTTCTTAAAATTTAAATCCACATCTTGTGTCTATATATCTACCTTTTCTATAATGTTGCCACTTGATATGAAAATTTTTGTATTAATGGAAAACCTCTATAATTGGCTGATGAGTGCTCAGCATTTTAAAACTGTTGTAATACAACATTTAATAAAATGATGTAGTACGAAACGATCGTACCAAATTACCGGAGTCATTCTTGTTGCTTATTTTGATTATAATCACCCCACGGATTTTTATGGATAACACCATACAGAATTCTGGTGCATCTAAATTAAGTACCATATTCATTTGAATCTAATTTTTGCTGAACTTATATATATAAAAAACTTATATATATATATATATATATATATATATATTATAGTGACGTATTTTTGCCATTTCAATATGGCTAACCCCTAAGGGTGGATGCTACTGTAGTTTTTAGCCCCAGGAGGACACACTCCTCCAGCTGGCCATAGACACACTATCTGTGTCCTGTCAGTATTTGCAAAGGGAAGTCATCCTTCCCGTCTTCAACTTAAGATACACACGGACTCGAGTTTCGAGGTATTGACCTCTCGTCAGCGTGTGACAATCATAGTTGTCGCCGAGAATTAGATTTCCTTCACAAATACTTATACTTTTTCCAGCGTCCACTGTCGCTGATATTGAAAAAGTGAAATCAAACAATGATAAATATCAAAGTGAGTTATATACAGTAGCAGTAACACACCGTGACGTATTTTTGCCATTTCAATATGGCTAACCCCATAGAGTGGATGCTACTGTAGTTTTTAGCCCCAGGAGGACACACTCCTCCAGCTGGCCATAGACATATATATATATATATAATATATATATATATATATATATATATATATATAAAAACAAAATCTTCGCGTGGAATAGGCTCTAGCGACGACTTCATCTTTTGGCGCACTTCCTTCTGAGTTCATCAATCAGTATAGATTCGACACACCATGACTATTAAACAGAGAGCTTTGAGATGCAGCAGAGAAAACACTGACAGACACTGTAGGAGATGGCCACCAGAGACGGCGGGCAGCAGCTGACAACACGAAGGCAATGAACAGCTAAAAATACTTTATCTGCTGCTGCTGCAACTATACCATGAACAATAACATTCAAACTCTCTTGACGTTTTGTTGTTCGTAGTAAAGATGTTATTTGTTTTTGTGTAAGAAAAGAATAAAATTTTGCCTATCAAAAATCTCAACAGACTCCAGTGTTCTTCTTCGTACGTATATATATATATACGAGAAAGAAGCAACAAGAATGGATTAGTTTTTAGTACAATTGTTTCATACAAGACAGGCTTTATTAAAAGTTGCAAATATTGCAGCAGATGCAATATTTGCAACTTTTAATAAAGCCTGTCTTTGTATGAAACAATTGTACTAAAAACTAATCCATTCTTGTTGCTTCTTTCTCGTTTATAATCACCCCACATTACTGTATGGTTATCACCATATAGTTTTCTGGTGCATCTAAGTTAAGTACCGCATTCAAGTAAATTCATTAGAATTGACTTGAATCTTAATTGCTTTTATTATATATATATATATATATAATAATATATATATTATATTATATATATATATATATATACATATACCTGCACATATATATGAGCCATTCTCAAGAAAGTTAAACCAAAATAAGTTTTAAAGACTTCTAGAATATAAAAAGACTTTCAGAATTCCAGGAAAATCTTTATATTCTTGTAAAAAGGTATGTTGAAATGGTAAATTTTCGACCAGATACGGATACTGGGACGATTTCTTCCAGATCTAAGCAGCGTTGCCTCTAACATGAAACTTTCTATCACGTACGTTACATCGGTTTTTGTCACGCAGGTTACACTAGGTGAATGAGAATTGTGGGGCACGGACATTGTCGCTCAGAAAATCCATTAGCGTTTTTTTGAAATTTCGAGGTCAGTGTGTGTTTGTGTGTCTGTGTTTGTCCCTCTAGCATTGCTTGACAACCGATGATGGTGTGTTTATGTCCCCGTTACTTAGCGGTTCGGCAAAAGAGACAGATAGAATAAGTACTGGGCTTACAAAAGAATAAGTCCCGGGTTCGAGTTGCTCGATTAAAGGCGGTGCTCTAGCATGGCCGCAGTCAAATGACTGAAACAAGTAAAAGAGTAAAGAGTAAAAGAGTAAATAGTGTAAATAAACACCAAGAGATTTTTATGCTGCCCTGGAGAAATCTAGAAGAATTAGCAGTAATTTCGTTTTTCGGACAAAAAAAAGTTATTTTGTGCGATGTCACATGTCACATTTTTTGGAGTCACTTCAAAAACATTAGCATACATTCCAGGAAACTTTTTTTATAATACTTGCCTGTTTAGTGGAACGTTGCTGTGAAAAATGAATCAATACAATTCTTGTGAATGTCCAATGGACATTTCAAAATTTGTGTCTGTGCCTATGACGTACGTCACGCAAGACAGACTCAAATACATACATACGTATATATGTACGTACATACATATGTATGTATGTATGTATGTATGTATGTATGTATGTATGTATGTATGTATGTATGTATGTATGTATGTATGTATGGATGGATGTATGGATGGATGGATGATGGATGGATGGATGGATGGATGGATGGATGGATGGATGAGAAATCTGGAGTTACTTTATCGAGATTATAAGATCAGATTTATACCTGTAATTATTGGGGCACTGGAATATGTAATACACTGCCTAAATACCAATCTTGAAAAACTAGGCTTATCAAAACCAGAAAGGAGAAAGATGATTCGAAGACTACAGATCCAGACCATTACTGGAACTGTGTAAAAGTCTGTAAAATGTTCCATAAGTTCATCATTCAAGTATATATGAACATGTCTAGACATGCAAGTACATGCATGAGGAAGACATACATAAGACAAAACATACAAATCTGCACGTATACATACATACAAAATGACCCTGTTTTTGATTTTGAAATCCCAATGAAGGAGCCTTGGATCTAGGTTAGAAACCGGTTCTTTCTCTATTGGCAAGATATCTTGAAATAAACTGGATAATGTGGAAGCACTCCGTCGGTTACGACGACGAGGGTTCCGGTTGATCCGATCAACGGAACAGCCTGCTCGTGAAATTAACGTGTAAGTGGCTGAGCACTCCACAGACACGTGTACTCTTAACGTAGTTCTTGGGGGATATTCAGCGTGACACAGAGAGTGACAAGGCCGGCCCTTTGAAATACAGGTACAACAGAAACAGGAAGTAAGAGTGAGAGAAAGTTGTGGTGAAAGAGTACAGCAGGGATCACCACCATCCCCTGCCGGAGCCTCGTGGAGCTTTAGGTGTTTTCGCTCAATAAACACTCACAACGCCCGGTCTGGGAATCGAAACCGCGATCTTATGACCGCGAGTCCGCTGCTCTAACCACTGGGCCATTGCGCCTCCACCTGACTGGATAATGACATACATACATATACATACACACATGCACGTACGCGTGCGTGCGTGCACACACACACTTATATATATCTTTTATAATGAACATAGGGGTTTTTTCCTGTTTATCCTGCACCTGGAGAGAAAAAAGATCCTCAGGTATAATGGCTTCGTTTATCTTTCACACCAGTTATTTGCTTATCAAAAGGATATAAATTACATTACATTTCAAATTAACCAAAAACGCGCTGTGTGATGCATTAATTATAAATGAATTAATTAATTATCCACTTTGCCAGCGTATGTATTGTTATGCAAATTAGACGAGAAAACTCAGCTGTGTCCTAGTTTGTAAGCATTATAGTAAGTATAAGCTACAATCCCCCTATGAACAAAATATGATACTGAAAATATATATTAACGAATCAACACACACGCACGCACACACGCATGCATGCACGCACGCACACACATTCGTGCATTGATGAAGTTTTATTTCGGAAATAGGAAAAGTGTCTCCATATTTAAAGTAGAGTATGTAAATTTGATCGTTAGTTCGAGTTGCAAATGCATTGTTCAAACTCGTGTGAACAATCGAAATAATGAAACGAGAATTACAATTCAAAGCACTTCAGTTTCATGTATGTATGTATGTCATTATTCAGTGTTATTTCAAGATTTCTTGCCAATAGAGAAAGAACCGGTTTCTAACCTAGATCCAAGGCTCCTTCAGTGGAATTTCAACATCAATAACAGGGTTTTTTGTATGTATGTATGTATGTATGTATATGCAGATTTGTATGTTTTATGTGCATATAGTTGCATATCTAGATATACTCATATATATTTAAATGATAAACTTCTGGAAAGTTTGACAGATTTTTACAGTTCTAGTGATAGATTGGATCAGTAGTCTTCGAATTAGATTTCTCCTTTCTGGTTTTGAGAAGCCTAATTTCTCAAGATTGGTATTTAAGCAGTGTGTTACATATCCCATGGCCCCAATAATTACAGGTATAAACCTGAACTTGTAATATGGATAGAGTAACTGCAGATTTCTCAATAATTCAGCGTAGGTGTTCTCTTTTTCACTGATCTTCAGCTTTATGTTAACATCCGCTGGGTAGCTAATTTCCACAATTGTGCACAGTTTCTCTTCTCTATCCCAAATCATTATATCAGGTCTATTGTGCTTACATTTTATTGAGGTCTTCACTGGAACATTCCACCAGCGTTCCTTTTTATTATGAGTGGCTATGGCTTCTACCATACTGTGGGTTCTTATTTCTTTGTCCTCGGGATTATCCTAGCTACAACATCATGTCTCATCGGTAGATAATACCGTGATGATATTTTCAGATAACTGCTTATGATGTGGGTGATATCTTCAATGTGAACTCCACAAAGTCTGGATAGGTTGTCACATTTTACTGCTTTTCCTGCAACTCTATTCCTTTTGTGCATCAGGTACTTGATTGATATTTCCTGTTCCTGGATTGCAAACGCATACCCTTCAAAGCGGGAAGTAGTAATCCGGTTGTTTGTCCATGATAAACTGCTTTGATAATCAATGTTATTATCATCTAGGAGCTTTCTACTGACATATCCATGCATAGACTTCTGCTCATAGAAGCTCATCCTTTCACCAGAAGATATGTTGTAGTAGAGTCGCGCGGCTTCCTTGGGCATGTATTCTAGGTTATCAGACAAAGAGTGTTGCTCAAGGAGCTGCCTTCCAAGTCTTATGATGTTATCAGCCTCATGTATGGCAACTCGGTCAAGGGATGCACTTCGACGTTTGGTTGTTAAAAGATGTTGCCGAAGGGATATGATGCGACATTCAAAGGCATTTTGGATTGATATCAAACCTCTGCGGCTTTATTTTCATTTTAGGTAGAGGTGGTCTACGTCATTTTATGTGGAAATTATATGTATGGGGGTTTTCACATCAATGGCTCAGATTTCACCAAGCGTCCAATCAAGCAGCCCAAATGTTGGTATGAGTACTGGCATTGCAAACACATTGTGGGCCACCGTTTTATTTAATGCAGAGAGTTCTGAGGTTCAAATTTTCTTTATTCGGCTGTAATATTCTTTAGTGACATGTGTTTTGTTACAGATGCTATTGTAAGATATATTTTCATCCACCCCAAGATACCTGTAACATTCCTCGTCATTTACAAGGGAAACAGTCAAATCATTGATGGAGATGTTACTAGTCTGGTTTATATTTTTCCCCATTTTCACAACCATATAACAATATTTATCCTGACCAAACTCCAGCCCTGCATCTTTAGAAAATGTTGTAACTAGATCAAGGCTCTTTATCATTTGATGCATATTCTTTGCATAAAGTTTTAAGTCATTCACAAAGGAACAGTGAGTAATTTTGGTATTTCTGTTACCTTGTGAACCAGGGAGATATCCTTCAGACTTCCTTAACATGAATGACAAGGGGTTTACAGAAAGTATAAACAACATCACAGAGAGGCTGTCCCCTTGGAATATGTCTTTGCGATACTATATTCTATTTGTGTTAATACAGTCATTCTTTGTGTTTAATTTCAAGATGATAGCCCACGATGTAAGCATTATAATAAGTATAAGCTACAATCCCCCTATGAACAAAATATGATACTGAAAATATATATTAACGAATCAACACACATGCACGCACATACACACATGGATTGATGAAGTCTTATTTCGGAAATAGGAAAAGTGTCTCCATATTTAAAGTAGTGTATGTAAATTTGATCATAAGTTTGAGTTTCATGAATTGTGACTATTCTCACGGGAACTTTATTAAGTTGAAGGCCTTCTAGCTTAATGAGTGAGGTATGTCTGTTCGTCTGTCTGTATTTATGTATGTATGTATGTATGTATGTATGTATGTATGTATGTATGTATGTATGTATGCATGCATGCATGCATGCATGTATGTATGTATGTATGTATGTATGTATGTATTGTGTATGTATGTATGTATGTATGTATGTGTGTGTGTATGTATGTATATATGTATGTGTGTATGTTTGTATGTATGTATATATGTATTATTATGTATGTATGTATGCATGCATGCATGTATGTATGTATGTATGTATGTATGTATGTATGTATGTATGCATGCATGCATGTATGTATGTATGTATGTATGTATGTATGTATGTATGTATGTATGTATGTATGTATGTATGTATGTTTGTATGTGCAAATTTGTATGTTTTATGTATGTAATCTCATGCATATAGTTACATATCTAGATATGCTCATATACATTTAAATGATAAACTTCTAGAAAGTTTTACAGATTTTTACAGTTCCAGTGATGGATTGGATCTGTAGTCTTCGAATTAGCTTCCTACTTGGTATTTAGGCAGTGTGGTACATATCCGAGAACCCAATAATTACAGGTGTGTTTATATATATATGTATGTATGTATGTATGTATGTATGTATGTATGTGTGTGTATGTGTGTGTGTGTATGTGTGTGTGTGTATGTGGGTGTGTACGCGCGTGTGTATACTGTATGTATGATTGTCAGCCGATTAATTTTATTTTTAATTCTGCTTTTATTTTTGATTCGTCTATATATATTAATATATACTTGATAGGCGCAGGAGTGGCTGTGTGGTAAGTAGCTTGTTTACCAACCACATGGTTCCGGGTTCAGTCCCACTGCGTGGCACCTTGGGCAAGTGTCTTCTACTATAGCCTCGGGCCGACCAAACCTTGTGAGTGGATTTGGTAGACGGAAACTGAAAGAAGCCCGTCGTATGTATGTATATATATATATATATATATATATATATATGTGCGTGTGTGTGTTTGTATATTGCTTGACAACCGATGCTTGTGTGTTTATGTCCCCGTCACTTAGCGGTTCGGCAAAACAAACCGATAGAATAAGTACTGGGCTTACAAAGAATAAATCCCGGGGTCGATTTGCTCGACTAAAGGCGGTGCTCCAGCATGGCCGCAGTCAAATGACTGAAACAAGTAAAAGAGTAAGAGAGTATACTAGATGATTATGCCGTCGCTACCGAGTAATCTTCGCAATAGAATGCCTTGGCTCACTTTCGGATTAGCTGACGCACATAAGATAAACAGGATTAAGCTCGCTTTAGATAAATGTATATACATATATGGATGTACACACGCACACACACACACACACACAGAGGCGCAGGAGTGGCTGTGTTGTGAGAAGCTTGCTTTCCAACCACATGGACCCAGGTTCAGTCCCACTACGTGTTCACCTTAGGTAAGTATCTTTTATTATAGCCTCGAGTCAACCAAATCCTTTGGTAGACGGAAACTCAAAGAAACCTGTCGTATATATATATATTAAAATTAATCAAAGGACATACTAGGTATGTCTACTTGCTTGAAATAACAGTCAAAACTTGACTGTTATTTCAAGCAGGTAGACATACTTAGTATGTCCTTTGATTAATTTTAATCCCACGGTTATTTGATGCTATTTTTGGCCTGTTATCGTCTGTGTTATTATCATTTTTTAAAATAGATACATTGGATAATAATAGAATTAATGACACCTTCGCAAATTAATTTTTGGTATATATACATATATACACACACACACACACACACACACATATATATATATATATATATGCATATATCATCATCATCATCATCATCATCATCGTTTAATGTCCGCTTTCCATGCTAGCATGGGTTGGACGATTTTACTGAGGTCTGACGAACCAGATGGCTGCACCAGACTCCAATCTGATCTGGCAGAGTTTCTACAGCTGGATGCCCTTCCTAACGCCAATCACTCCGAGAGTGTAGTGGGTGCTTTTACGTACCACCGGCATGGAGGCCAGCTTGTATGGTACTCTTAGCGCTCAACTAGCAACAGATGCCAGTCATCAAATTTGATTTCGATTTCGATTTCACTTGCCTCAACAGGTCTTCGCAAGCAGAGTTTAGTGTCCAATGAAGGAAAGGTACGCATAAGTGGGCTGGTTACACCCCTGGCGTAAGCCACAAGGTTATGGTCTCACTTGCGCTTGCCAAGTCTTCTCAAGCACATCATATTTCCAAAGTCACTAGTCATTGCCTCGGTGAGACCCAATGTTCGAAGGTTGTGCTTCACCACCTCATCCTAGGTCTTCCTGGATCTACCTCTTCCACAGGTTCCCTCAACTGCTAGGGTGTGGCACTTTTTCACACAGCTATCCACATCCATTCTCGCCACATGACCATACCAGCACAGTCGTCTCTCTTGCACACCACATCTGATGCTTCTTAAGTCCAATTTTTCTCTCAAGATACTTACACTCTGTCAAGTATGCACACTGACATTACACATCCATCGGAGCATACTGGCTTCACTCCTTGCAAGCTCACGCATGTCCTCAGCAGTCACGGCTCAAGTTTCTCTGCCAAAAATTAAAAATGGGAAAGACAGGTTTATGGGATTACCTTAGGTTTCCCGTCCATAGAGGGTTGAACTTTATGGCGTATCGTCAGATCCCCAAAAACCTGTTGGCCCATGACTTCTTAAAAATATGGAACTCCATATTCTTAAGAGATCATGCTCCAACAGAATTTTGGTATCTGACGATACGCCATAAAGTTCCATCGTTTATGGACGGGAAACCTTAGGTAGACCCATAAACCGGCCTTCCCCGTTTTTAATAAATATTGTTCTACATCTTAGAGTGCGCTTCTTTTTTCGGATTTATGCTTTTTACAATCCACACACACACACACACACACACACCACACACACACACACACACACACACGCTTTCAGTAAATAAATGTTTGTAAGAGTGCTCGTCGAATTGCATTGGTCGAAACGAAACTGGAGAAAGGACAAATGTACGAAAACGTTAATTGAAGAAAAAAGCGGAATATTTATCGAAATTACATTGTTCAGAATAATAAACAAGCATAGAGATAAGTAATGATTCATTGATATCTAAATGAACTGTCAAAATGTTTAAACTTAGAAGTTGTTAATACATAAATCAACATTAATAGATGATATACAATCTACGCAACCCGATGGCTTTTTTAGGACAATATTAGCGGTAACCATAAAATATAAACATAAATGTCACAAAATAGTTTTCTTTAAAATGATATTCTGGATACTCAATAATTAATTAAGATAGACTATTTAACTTTTTTCAGCATCATGATCGTAAGATTGTGGTTTCGATTCCTGGACCGGGCAACGCGTTGTGTTCTTGAGCAAAACACTTCATTTCACGTTGCTCCAGTCCACTCAGCTGGCAAAAATGAGTAACGCTGTGATGGACTGGCGTCCCATCCAGCTGGGGAACACATACGCTATTGAAACCGGGAAACCGGGCCCGTGAGCCTGACTAGGCTTTAAAAGGGCGCATTTATTATTTTTTTAAAAACTTTTTTGCTACCAACCTGATTAAGACTGCTCTTGGTTCTGTGATACGAATTTCTTGTTTTAAGATGTTCTAAACTAATGGTTCCTAAACATTTTTTGGGGGGGTTGCTGCGACCCTGGCACCCGCGCCACATTCCTATCACCCCCACCCTCCATTACCCACCACAAACGTAGATCACGAATTGAAGCAAATTCAAAACAACTGTATTTCAAAAATAAAACTTAACCTTATTAACCCATTATTTTTACATCCACCATCCCTTTTTGGCTACCCCATTATCGTCTCATTTTATTTCGCCGTCTTCCCAGATCTTTCCACAGCCCCGAAGGGCGCAGTATCGCATTCTTTGGGAACCACTGGACTAAATTAAGATATACCAAAAATTTCATGCTAATTCGTGTTCCAAATGCGAACTTACTAATAACGAGGTTTCTTTACAAAATTTTTCATAATTTTAAAAATCAACTGAAACAAGGGCAACGCGTTTCAACTAAAATGTAATAACAAACACTGGCTCGGGAAAGAAATTTGCTGAGCGGGGTCCAAAATCTTTACAAGCAAGATTTTATTATTATTTCTATTTATGATTGTTCCTTGCTAAGAAACCCAACTTCGGGCCAATTTTTACAGATGACGTTTTATTCAGTTTTCTAAACCCGAGAAAAGTAAGTAGGGGTGCAATTTTTCTTTTATTTGCACCCCACAAAAATTCTAGGGGTTGCACTTGCACCCCTATACCCCCAGTTCCCAGGCCCATGGTAAGAAAAGGGTTGAGTTTCAGTCTAGTACTAGCATCCACTGAATATTAAATGGCTCTGGTCGAATGCCTGTGCTAGAAAGAGTTACTACTGGGGAAACATGTACAGCGCACGGCAGGGTAAGTGAAGCCCTAAGGGAGTATAGAATAAGACTGTGTATCTACCTTCGTTCCTTTAGCTTCTGTGGTTAAACCTCGCCACGGTCAACCTTGCCTCTTATTCATCATGGGTCAAAAAATATGAGTCAGGTCATTGGCTAAATCTGACCATACTCCACCCATAAGGTTTGTGAATGCGTGTCACAATTACGAATCACTGTTTATTACCAGTAAAGATATCCTTTCCTACTCTAGGTGCAAGGTCCGAAATTTTGGGAGAGGGGTTCCGGTCGATTAGATCGAGCCCAGGACGCAACTGGTACTTAATTTATCCGAAAGGATGAAAGCTAAAGTCGACCCCGGCGGAATTTAAACCCAGAACGTAAAGACAGACGAAATACTGTTAAGCATTTCGCCCGGCGTGCTAACGTTTCTGCCAGATCGCTGCCTTGTTACCATCAAAGATATTAAAACATTCAAATGTAGTGGTGGCTCGTAGATAAAATTAGTGGTGGGGGGGGGGGCTGCTTCAGAAAATTTTCAGCCGTTGCTTTAATATTGTTTAAAAGGAAGGGCGGCGAGCTGGCAGAAACGTTAGCACGCCGGGCGAAATGCGTAGCCGTATTTCGTCTGCCGTTACGTTCTGAGTTCAAATTCCGCCGAGGTCGACTTTGCCTTTCATCCTTTCGGGGTCGATAAATTAAGTACCAGTTACGCACTGGGGTAGATATAATCGACTTAATCCGTTTGTCTATCCTTGTTTGTCACCTCTGTGTTTAGCCCCTTGTGGGTAGTAAAGAAATAGGTATTTCGTCTGTTCAAATTCCGCCGAGGTCGACTTTGCCTTTCACCCTTTCGGGGTCGATAAATTAAGTACCAGTTGTGTACTGGGGTTGATCTAATCGAGTGCCCCCTCCCCCAAAATTTCGGGCCTTGTGCCCAGAGTAGAAAAGAATATCGTGTAAAAAGAAACAAACATATAAAAAGAATATCTATACATAAACTTGATAGGTTTGCATTTTAGCCACTTCCGGGTAGTGTGTTTAATTTGTTTACTGAACACCACCGCAAATTCCCGCTTGTTTTTCAAACTATCCCTCCAAATCACAAAATAAGGGCGGGGGTGGGGGGATCTGCCCTGTTTTTTCAAATCCTGGCAGCAATACTGAAGCTGGAAGCAGGATAATAATCTAATTCTACACATTATCACACTCAAGAGTATAAACACGTTTTTAAGCACAACACACGCGGAGTCAAAAAGGAACACTACCTTTCACCAGCAAACCAGGGTCGGTACTGCGTGAAGCACAGTGCTCTCTCTCCCTAGCATGAAGCTTCCTATCTCGGGCATATGAGGATGCGCTCAACAGCCAAACACCGCATCGCTGAAACTGTGAAGTGCACAGTTCTATACAAGGATTTTTGTATTTTCTTCATAAACTAGGGGACAGCTACTGACATTAAGCTTAAGGATTATATAAAGTACAAGTATAAAGAAAGAATTAAAGAAAAAAGGACTCATTATATTGAATGTCATCGATAAATCGAGTGGAAATAGGGGGTGCTGCAGTTCCTATACACGAGCCGTCACCGTTCAAGTATTGATTCCGTGTTGAACGCTTAACGTAAGAACATACACACACGCATGCATGTGCGCACCCGCATTTCGTTTTCAAAATGATTGTTCCTTATTTTAAAATTACTATAATTTATTTTACAATATTAGTAACGATTACTTTCCGCTTTGATGTATTTTTTCATAATGCCACTCTACGCCAAGACCTGAACGTATATCTTTATATATAAAAGTGAAGTTGTGTGTCTGTCTCCTACGATTTAGATTCCTAACTACTCCCACATTTTGCGGTACAGTTTAACCAAATTCGGGTATCTTATAGTCGTGATTCATATCGAGCCCGTCTGGGTATTAGCGTGCGTCTACGATGAGTCTACGATTTAAAAAAAAAATTACCATAATTTTTTTCCATTTTAATGCATTTTTTCGCTATTATATAAGGGAAGTAACTCTCTAAAAATGTCTACGATGAGTCAACGATTTTAAAAAAATTTACCATCATTTTTTTTCCATTTGTAATGCATTTTTTTGCTATTTTTTTGCTATAACTCTCTAAAAATGCTTATATAGTTATTTCCCTTACAAACCCGAGCAACGCCGGGCGATACTGCTAGTTGAATATATATTTCATTCGTAAAAGTCATTTATTCCTATCTTTTAAAAGAAAGAAATGAGTCGACACGAAGTTTCGGCGGGTTTTTTATGCTTTTCTACGAATGTGTTTTACGGTGTATTTGATATCGACTTATGTGTTTTGAATAAATGTGACGTATCCCATATGTGCCTGTGTGTATGTGTGTGTGCGTGTGTGTGATTGTATGAGTGTGTGTGTGTGAGAATGTGGTATATATATGTCTGTTTATACACACACACACACACACACGCACACACATGTAATTGAATATATTATATATATAACTGTATATACAAGTGTGTGTATGTATGCATACGTATATACATATGTGTGTATGTATGAATACATACATACATTACATACATACACACACACACACATATATATATACACACGTAAATGTATTTTTACCTGCTTATACGTATACTATCAATCTATCTCTCCCTGTTTGTCTGTCTCTCATCCCCCTCTCTCTCTTTATCTATCTCTTTATATTTTTATCTGTCTATTATATCTGTGCGTATGCATGCATGTATGTATGTATGTATGTATGTATGTATGTATGTATGTATGTATTTATGTATGTATGTATGTATGCATGTATGTATGCATGCATGCATGTATGTATGTATGTATGTATGTATGTATGTATGTATGTATGTATGTATGTATGTATGTATGTATCTATGTATGTATGTATGTATTTATGTATGTATGTATGCATGTATGTATGCATGTATGTATGTATGTATGTATGTATGTATGTATGTATGTATGTATGTATGTATGTATGTATGCATGTATGTATGCATGTATGTATGTATGTATGTATGTATGTACGTATGTATCTATGTATGTATGTATGTATTTATGTATGTATGTATGTATGCATGTATGTATGTATGTATGTATCTATGTATCTATGTATGTATGTATATATTTATGTATGTATGTATGTATGCATGTATGTATGCATGTATGTATGTATGTATGTATGTATGCATGCATGCATGTATGTACGTATGTATGTATGTATGTATATATATATGATTCCTTAAACTAGAAACTCGCGAGCAAGTTTTACGCTTATCAAAATTAGAACCATTATGAAGGACAATAACCCATTGTCTGTGTGATATAATATGTATGACAAAACCATTATAACCCAATAAATCAAAAGCTCATAAACAAATTAAACCTTACCAGCACTAGAATTTCAAGGAAAGACAACTTAGAATCAGGAGAGCACAACATAGAGAAGGCTAACAGTCAACAAGCCCATCAGATGTATACATCCATCATCAGCTGTCAAACAAATATGAATGTAATTTCGACACCTGTGCAGTACCACTCAATACAGCGATGTCAACAGCGTTAAAAGCATAAACGTTGCTTGGAAATCAATATACAAGAAGCTGGAGCAAAACAGCTCAATATGTCTATGATATCTACACCTGATTAAAGTTACAAATACAAACAT
>NW_021832599.1:80000-87500 GCF_006345805.1 Octopus sinensis | reverse complement strand
TATATATGTATGTATGTATATGTATATATATATATGTATGTATGTATGTATATATATATGCATGTATGTATATATATATATATGTATGTGTATATATATATATGTATTTGTATATATATATGTATGTGTATATATATATGTATGTGTATATATATATGCATGTATATATGTATGTATATATATATATGTGTATATATATATATATGTATATATGTATATATATATATCCCTATACATATATGTGAACATATGTATGTACATATATAGATAGATAGATAGATATACATACATATACATATACACATACACATATACGTATATACATTTACATGCATATATATATGAGTGGGCGTGTCTGTGTCTGTGTATGTATATGTGCATGTATGTGTATGTAGATGGCTTTCACATAATCTATTAACTTATATATGAGCAAGTTTATTGCAATCTCTTTCTTCTTTCAGCTCTCTCTCTCTCACTGTCTTTGTGTCTGTCTCTCTGTCTCTCTTCCCCTCTCTCTCTCTCTCTTTCTTTCCTCTCTCTTTCCCCCTCTCTCTCTAAACATTAGAAATTTGAAGTTTTTTTCTTGTTTTGTTTCATGATTTCACAATATTTAGAATTCAAGTCGTAAGTTATACTCAATGCTCTATTCATTCTGCTGTGCGCTGGAGATCAAAGAGTACGGGTTTGTTTTTGTGCTACGCCGATTAAAAGCTCACATACAAAAACTACATCAAAAACAAAAAACAAAAAAAGCGATCGGAGCGGTGCTAGAGAGAGAAGACACTTCAATATGCAACGCTTCGCCCAATGAAAAAGCAGACTCGACGTCTCAACCGCTTGTTTATAATTAGCTTCTTTAATGTAGTCGCGTATTTTGTTGTACAGGATGGGTATGGCGGGGCTAGCATGCTTTGCTGGTCGGCTCCATAGACTATTGTTATTACTATTATCATTGCTAATATTGTTGTTTTTGTTATTGTTATCGTTTTTATTATGTTTGGTTGTTGTATTATTTGGGTTACGTTCGTTTACGGTTTATTCCGTGCATATATATACGCATGTCCGCGCACGCACTCTTATATACACACACACATACACATACAGGCGTAGGCGTATACGGACTTATCTTCCTTTAGTGACATAGATCACATGTCGATTGGATGTACGCACATACATACATTCGTACATACATACATACATGCATACATATTGGTAGATAGATAAATAAGATAGATAGATAGATAGATAGATAGATAGATAGATAGATAGATAGATAGATAGATAGATAGATAGATAGATAGATAGATAGATAGATAGATAGATAGATAGATAGAAATGGAGAGAGGTATATGTGAGTTGGTGATGGTAATGGTGTGTGTGTGTGTGTGTGTGAAATTCCTATAGAATGGAGTTGGAAATGATCTAGTTAGCCCCTAAACCGTAATTTCTAAGGTCCTGTATGATTTAAGCTTAATAGATTACGAACCTTATTAAAAACATGTTTTAAAAAGATAAAATAAAACTTTTTAAAAAAGGTATCAGAGTATAAAGAGGAAGATACTTGCATCGTCGCTGTTTTCAAGTATAAAAGCCAGATAAGACTGAGCCGTTGTTGATGCGTGAAAATCGGCGATGGAAACTGCGTTCTGTGAACGAACTTTTGTCAGGAGTCTGTTGAGTGTGCGAGGTGTAAATGGGATCGAGAATATATGATACACAGGGGCAGGTAGGAATGCTTGAATTGCTGAAGGTTATTAAGAACTGGCAGAAATACCCAGCGTTGCTCCAGATTAAAACGGCATAGTTTGTATACATACATATATACATACATACATACATACATACATACATACATACATACATACATATATATATATACTCTTTTACTCTTTTACTTGTTTCAGTCATTTGACTGCGGCCATACTGGAGCACCGCCTTTAATCGAGCAACTCGAACCCGGGACTTATTCTTTTGTAAGCCCAGTACTTATTCTATCGGTCTCTTTTGCCGAACCGCTAAGTAACGGGGACATAAACACATCAGCATCGGTTGTCAAGCAAAGCGAGGGGACAAACATATACACACAAACACACACACGCATATATATATATATATATATACATATATACGACGGGCTTCTTTCAGTTTCCATCTACCAAATCCACTCACAAGGCTTTGGTCGGCCCGAGGCTATAGTAGAAGACACTTGCCCAAGGTGCCACGCTGTGGGACTGAACCCGGAACCATGTGGTTGGTAGACAAGCTTCTTACCACACAGCCACTCCTGCGCCTATATATATATATATAGTTAATCCAAACAGGAAAGCACAAAAAAACACAACAACGCGAGGACGTGGAACAAATATAGTATTATTGGACGCTCAGGAAAGAAGGAAAGAAAGAGGGTTTAACGTTTCGAGCGGAGCTCTTCGTCGGAAACATTGGAGAAGGAAAGATCCAGAGAAGGGAAGACAGAGGAAAAAAATATATATATATATATATATATATTACAGTTATGTTGAAACAGGTGATACGGGAAAGTGCAGCATTGACGACAAAACATTTGTGGAATAAATGATGGGCTAATTTGACTAGGCGACATGTCATACGTTCGTTTGGAGCATTCCAGGTCCTAACCTGTCATGGAAATTGGGTGTGGTGTGTATGCGATTTTCGAACGCACCGCAAAGCTGTTGGTGGATATATTCTCCTTTGCGGCGGTCGGCGCTGCATCTTACACGACCCATCGTCTGAAGATTTGACACTTCCTTCGGGTTTGTTGTCCTACATCAGTCATAAAGTAAATTTGGAGGAACTGTGGTTGTTCATTTGTGGGTAACAGGGAAGCAATGAGGTGATAGACTTGCCCCTGAACTTTGAACATCGGTGTAAATCCACGTTCAACTACCTCTTTAGATGCACCAAACGATGTCATTTGAAATGCAGAGTTGTATTGTCAGGTATTGTTAAAAAAATCCTTTCCCTGGACGGAAATGCCTTCCAGAAGACCCATAAAAGGTTGAGGTGGAGCTGGTAGTGCTGGCAATCTTACCTTACCACCTGAGCGGCACGTGCCATTAGTTTCATTTGGAATTTTTAAAGCATTGCAGAAACGACAATTTGAGTTTACCACACCGGGTAGAACAAAATTCTCATTTTCATAAGAATGGGATAGATCAGATCTGAAAGCAGCTCCAGAGTTGTGAAGAACGAATTTGTACGTAGTCTGTTTCTGAGAACTGTTTTATTGAACCTCTGTCTAATCATTAAAACGTTGTTGCAATGATTCAGCATTAAGTGCTGCAGCATGCCTTTGCTGATCTTGCGAATGTCTCATCTCCCTTCTGTCTTGAGACTCCATTTAACGTTCTGCAGTTTGCGTTTGCTGATCTTGAGAAAGTCTCAGACTCTCGCCTTCAGTTTTCTACAATTCCCCTTGCTGTATACTTTTTTTTTTTGAAGAGATTACGTCTTTTCTTTGATGATATTTTTTCAATATTGTAAACAAAAAATTATGAACATAGAAAAAATTATACATTAATCTGAATTTTTGTAAGCAGTTGTAAGTAGTTTGTCTTTATTTTTGCATGCGGTATAAATTAACCAAATATATTTGAAAGTGAAGAATATTATAGGCTTATCACATTAGAATTAAAAGTGAAAGAGCAAAAGTGAAGCAATATTATATCACATTACAATATATATCTTATTCTTTCACTTTTGACACGTCATACCGAACCAGTGCCAATGTTGTATTGTTCTAATTCAAATGAAAAAAAAATTACATGTTGACACTCACGGGGTCTAATACTATTACCTCGTAAAATTTGATTTGAGCCGTTTGAGGATGCATAGGGAACAGACAGACAGATAAAGAATTTTATATATATATATAGATAACTCATCACACACACACACACACAATTATTATATCAAAAATTGGAAGTTTACTCTGAATTCCTTTGTATTGCACCCTCTAATTAAGTTAATCAGCCTCTGGAGATTTCTATTAATAATAATTTCAAGAATAAAGGTGTCAAACTGGCAGACTCGTTACCGCGCCGGCCAAAATGCTTATCGGCATTCCGTCTGTCTTTATGTTCTGGGTTCAAATGCCGCCGAGGTCGACTTTGCCTTTTGTCTTTTCGAGATCGATAAAATAAGTACCAGTTGAATCCTTGGTGAATGCAATCAACTATCCCGCTCACTCAAAATTGCTGGCCTTGTGTCAAAACTTGAAACCAATTATTTCAAGAATAAAAGAGATCAACATCACCAGGCAGAAAACTGGGACTGAAACAGTGATCCGTTGATGTTCATTCTAATGGTTTCTTTGCAGAGCTTCTTCGATTACTCACGAATGACTTCATATAATTATAATAAATGTTTACTGACATTAAAATGAGCATTTTGCTCAAATACATCAAAAGAAATATGTTAAAATAACGGGCAAATAATAAATATTTCAAGGACAGTATCCAATATCATAAAACGTTGATAAAATCAACCAGTCCTGACACAATATAAGGCAAAGACATTAAGGAGTTTAGTTTGAGAGATTTCAATAAAAACATTATTTATATTTCACCCTCGGCTTACGTAAAACAAGCACAAATATCAAGCTTCCTTTTAACCTGTTAAATGGTTCATGCGCAATAAATAAAACCTTTATATTTCAAAACTGATAAAAAGATAAATCGGTTCACAAAACATGCGAAAAGTGCTTGCCATCAGCACCCTCTGATGAAGCGGATACACTGTCGAACAAAGGCGAAGCACAAAACATTGGTGTGAGGTCAACTAAATAGCGCACACAGGCAGCAAGTAGTGCGTAACCGACAATATTTGAACATTATTATCGCGAATCTATTGTTCACTGCCCAACCAAACGTAACGCTACTAGGTCTTGCAAAGGCTAACAATAAGTTAAGGGGAAGCTTTCATCGTTATCAGCGGTGAATTTTGAGGCATCTACATCTTCGGCTTGCTGATATTCTCTTGTTAGTGTCAGTGAGATGCACATATGTAACTGATCTCATTTATTGCCTGGCTGAGATCTTTTTTTCAGCATTATAGCAAATGATGTGAACAACTATTCAGGAGATTCTATTACGATTGCTGAAGCGTCGGACATCAACAAGCTTAAACGTTGCAATATGTCTCACATTCGGCAGTGAAGGAGAAACCAGGGAACATTTCATCGGGTTTATGCAGCCCCATCAACCGAAGGAAATGTTCTCTTTGAATTAATCAACAATGTACATGGGAAGCTGGAGCTGAAAATTAACAAAATCATTAACAAATGCTTTGATTGTCGCAGTAATCGCCTTACAGACAGTGTCTATAGAGATATTTGGCAACAAAGGAGTGTTCTCTTTCTATCATTTTTGTCCATTCTCATAGGTTTCTCCTAAATCTTGCTATTCAAGGTAAAATGTCAGATATTGAATTCCTGCATAATGTCTTTGGATACATTCAGAACTTCTGTAACTTTCCTGAGGCCAATCCCTAATAACACGCAATCTTTGAAAGCATGGCACTCAATGGAATATAAAGTGGTCTTGTAGATATAAAGAAATAAAAGCCGTAATAGAACAACTATTTCATATCTTAAAGACTTTGATTAACTTTACAAATGATCAAGACTTCAAAACATATAAAGATAACAGTGCATTATTGAACGTCACGTGTGATTTTTTAAACTTTTGTTGGATTGGCTGTGCTGTAAGTAGTACTGTCACGCAGAAAAAAATCCCAGTAAATACCTCCAAGGAAAGATTGTAGATACTATCACTGCTGGAAGAACAGCTACAGTGACCAAGGAGTTTTTACTAACTTTGAAAGCATTTGGGTATGAGCTAATGAGTTTGGTTTTACTATGAAAGACATCCAAGGCACACGATTCTCATTCAAGGAGGCAAACGTTTCACAAAAAAACAAAAAAAACAAAGGTGTCGACTGTAAATTCTGCTTGGTTAATCAGCAACAGAAATGGCGCCAGATCAAAGTGCCACACAGTACCATCGTATAAATTACTATTTCAATTTAGATAAGATGATTGTGGTTATGGAAAACACGATTTAAAAGTAACGATGAGGCATACTTTGTGCCCTCATATTGTATTATCATCAATCCTGAAGCGTTAATGAATGCGATTCCCATGATGCATTGCATCATAGTTTTGATCTGGATCGCTTAAAACGACAAAAGGAAATCCATGCAAAGTTTGTCACACTATATGCATCCATCAGGTTCACAGGTAACTGCAGTTTGTGTTGTTGGAACTGTTTAGAAGAACGAACTTCATGGCGTACAGTCAGAGTTCAACAAAATCGCTGGTAACTTGGCAACTATTCCTTCTATACTGTGTTCTTCAAAGCGTTTCTTCATTGACCATAGATAGATGAAGACATACCTCAAAAGCACAATGAATCAAACACGCCAAAATGTGTAAATACTAAATATTGAGCGAAAGTATGCCAACATATTTGTTGGGGAAAAAACGTCGACCAAATAATTGATATTTCTGCTGCTAAGAAAGGCAGAAAACAATATATATTTTTTTAAAGTTGGGTGTTGTATGATTTGTGCTGTGTATGGTTTACAGATTAAAAAAAATCATTTTCTGTTAACAATTGGTATTTGTATTTTTATCTGTGTAAAACTTTGATTAAATCTACGAGTCTTCAATCTACCCTAATCAAAATGCTCCATACACTCACATACATAGACAAAATACACACACACACGTGTGTGTGTGTGTGTGTGTGTGTGTGTGTGTGTGTGTGTGTGTAATATATTTGATGTATATATATATATATATAAATATATGTGTATGTATATATATATATATATATATATATATATGTTTATGTATTGGCTTATGTTTTTCATTGTTTGATTTGCCTAATAGTGGTTTTATCTCTAATTTAAGATAATATAATATAATATATTTATACTATAAAATTGGATTTAATCCTAAATCTGATTTTTCCCTGTAAGTTTGGATTTAATCCCTAATATTTTATTATATATGTATATATATATATATATATATATATATATATATATATATATATATATATATATATATATAATATATATATATATTATATATATAATATATATTATTTATATAATATACATATACATATATATAGGTGATAATGGGGTAGCCAAAAGGGGACGATGGATGTAAAAATAATGGTTTATTTGGTTAAGTTTTAATTTTGAAATAAATAATTGTTTTGAATTTGCTTCAGAAAGGGGTCTACGTTTGTGGTGGTGAATGGAGGGTGGGGGTAATAGGAATGTGGCGCGGGTACCAAGGCCGCAGCTGCCCAAAAATGTTTGGGAACCACTGGTTTAGAACATCTTAAAACAAGAAGTTCGTATCACAGAACCAGAAGCAGTCTTGATCAGGTTGGTAGCAAAAAAGTTTAAAATAGATAAATAAATAAATGCGCCCTTTTAAAGCTTAGCCAGGCTCATGGGCCCAGT
>NW_021832599.1:60000-75000 GCF_006345805.1 Octopus sinensis | reverse complement strand
AGTGGTGGTGGTGGTGGTGGTGGTAGTAGCAGTAGTAGCAGCAGCAGCAGCAGTATTAGTAGTAGTAGTGGTAGTAGTAGCAGCAGCAGCAGCTGTATTAGTAGTAGTAGTAGTAGTAGTAGTAGCAGCAGCAGCAGCAGCACCAGCAGTAGTAGTAGTAGTAGTAGTAGTAGTAGTAGTAGTAGTAGTAGTAGTAGTAGTAGTAGTAGTAGTAGTAGTAGTAGTAGTAGTAGATGCTTGCAACAGAGTGGATTTCTCTAACGGCAGTCATAGACCCTATGGTGGCGCTAAACCAGGTGATGAAGCATAAAAGGACAAAAACAGTCTTGGCTTGAACACCTTTTGACATTCGGTTGCTCAATCAAGGTTCAATAATAACATTATGAAGGTGAATTTTCATGACAGAAATTAAAAGTTGTCCAGTGCTACACAGTTATCTGAACTGAATCCGAAACAATCTTTCTGGAAACAAATCCAGAATGTATGACAATAGAGGAATAGAAACAGAGTGGAGATAGAATGTGTCATGGTTGATCTTTGGCTGTGTGGCATTAAAAGTGAGGTCATCTATGTACAATATTCTCCGGGTCCTCCACTTCTAATGACAACGAGCAACACTGCTCCGAAGGAAGTCGAATAGCTTCGCTATTTGGGATTATGAGTCAACGCGTGAAAGTTGACTCTTAAGCCCAGGTATGTGAAGGTTCCGAATGGCATGACCTGACTGTGGAACGCCAACCGTCCTTGACACGTCAGCCTCAGCTTGTTCTGGGCGACTGTAGAGTCATTTCCACTACATGGCTGTAAATGTTGGTCCCTTGAATTCTACCCCACTGAAGTGACTGGGCGGGTGCTACACCGGAATACAGTATGCAGTATTTAGTATCAGAGCAAGCATCTTAGCAGCAAGTGCCTGCTAAGGTGATTACCAGGGTTGCGTGAGATAGTAGCAATCAGAGGCAATAGAGAAAACAGCTTGCATTGCACTGCCAGCGACACCGACAGCTAGAGTCTGCCGTTTCTTTTTCCTAGGTCTAGAGGAAGAGGTAGTGTTCATGTCTTTTGCAAACCCTCTGGGACCAGTGAGATAAATATTGTTGATGTTCTGTTTAATCGGCTGCACGTGAACACCTACAGAAAAGACACTTGCAGAAATGAAAAGGGCAAAGGACCCCGAGAGACGATCTTCTGATGAGGGATAACTGGGACGCTGTGGTTGATGTGAGAGGAAGAGGGCGAGTGGGGTGAGAGTGCCAGAATAGAAGAGGAACATGATCACACCGCTCTGAGAAACAAATGCCATCACAGTAGCGGTAGAATAGGCAAAGAGAGGAGACGGTAGACCTAGAGTGTGTATGTGAGTGATTTTATGCCAGTCACTCAAGTGGCTCTTTGCCAACCGTCCAAGATGTATATATGCATAGCAGCAGCAGCAGCAGCAGCAGCTCCGCTCTAGCTGTGGGAGAAATGTTTCATTGTGAGCTTCATTTGAGCGTTTGTCAGTATTTGGTGGAAGAGGAAAAAGAAATACTTTCTGGCCCTGAAGAAGAGGGCAAGCCTTCGAGAAATAGCCCTAGTTATGTTAAGGATTTCCTCTCGCCATGGGAGAGCTTTGGTGATAGTGAGAACTGTCATTTGAAACGGCTGTGACGCTTCTAGCTTACTTTCAGTAAATAATTCAGATCCCGATAAAGGATAAACTGTCACAGAAAAATATTGACAGTGAAGGTTCTCCAGAGTACGGCATTTCTGGAGGGCGCGATTGGATCAAGCGTTTGATAACAGAGTTTTGTGGGTGAGAAATATTACAGGAAACATTAGAATGGCAAAAAGGAATAAGGGGCAGATGAGAGACGATGAATGCACTACGTCTATCTACTAACAGAGGCATTGTATAACTTATCAACCATATTGCCTATGCTTTGATACAGTTTATGTGTTTCACAATAATAGACTGATCCGGATATCTGAGCGTTGCATTCCCTTGAGCCTTCTAGGTAGGGATCAATATCTATTTATAGCTGAGCAGCTCCTGATCTAACATGAGACAGAGAATTTTGGTTATGTTATGTATTCGCAGTAGCTCAGTCCAATTGGCTGTAAATTGACACCACTTTGTGGAAGCATAACTCAGACTGTAGGAAACAACAATAGTAACATCGTCAACAACACAGCAGCAGCAGTATCAGTACAGTAGCAGTAGTGGTAGTAGTAGTAGTAGTAGTAGTAGTAGTAGTAGTGGTGGTGGTGGTGGTGGTGGTGGTGGTGGTGGTGATGGTGATGGTGGTGATGGTGGTGGTGGTGGTGGTAGTGGTGGTGGTAGTAGTAGTAGTAGTGGTGGTGGTGGTGGTGGTGGTGGTGGGTGGTGGTGGTGGTGGTAGTGGTGGTAGTAGTAGTAGTAGTAGTAGTAGTAGTAGTAGTAGTAGTAGTAGTTACTGTGGTTTTCAAGTTCTTTACTGGAATAACTTGAAAAACACCGCCATGTTCACTACCACCACCACTAAACCATACCACCACGCCAACACTACCACTGCTGCTGCTGCTACTACTACCACTACTACCACTACTACCACTACTACCACTACTACTACTACTACTACTACTACTGTCATACTGCCGCATTTACCATCATACTATCATCATTACTGTTTGAAGTAAATCACTTCATCATCAATACCACTGTACTACCCATACTGTATCCACCACCACCAACACTAATACAAATAGTACAACTACCATCACTAGCATATTGTACCACCAATAAAAATCCATCGCACCGCCATAGCCGCGAACACCATAACAATGCCGCGTTCACAATACCACCACCACCACCACCACCACCGCCGCCGCCGCTGTCACTATACCGTCACACAAACTATTACTAGATATACTGACGTAAACACCACCACCACCACCATCACCACAACCACTACCACCACCACCACCACTATCACTACCACAACAACTACCACCAGAACCCGATACCGTCACCACCACCACTACCACCACCACCACCACAACCACCACCACCATACCACCACCTCACCATCACCACCAACCACCACAACCACCACCACCACCACAACCACACCACCACCTCCACCACCACCACCACCACCAACACCACCAACCACCACCACCACCACCATACCACCACCTCACCATCACACCACCACACCACCCCCACCACCCAACCCCATCACCACAACCACTACCACACCACCACCACTATCACTACCACAACAACTACCCACGAACCCGATTACCGTCACCACCACCACTACCACCACACCACCACAACCACCACCACCACCACCATACCACCACCTCACCATCACCACCACCACCACCACCACCACCACCACCACCACCACCACCACCACAACCACCACCACCACCTCCACCACCACCACCACTACCAACACCACCACAACCACCACCACCACCACCATACCACCACCTCACCATCACCACCACCACCACCACCACCACCAACACCACCACCACAACCACCACCACCACCTCCACCACGAACCCCCAACCCCCACATCACAACCAGTTTATCGGGCCAATAGCTACCTAGTAGCCGTGAGACGGCTGGTGCCGGGTCGATAACTGTGCGGCAAATCTTCAAAGACACTAGAAACGGATTTCAAAAGTTATATATTTACATATTTATTATTGCAGCTCCTCCCCCTCTCCCTACCTCTCTCTCTCTCTCCCACCGATACTTTCTCTATTGTTAAGCTCTCTTTTCCTCCCCTTCCTCCTGCTTCCCCTCTTCTTAATAACTTACAGAACCCTCCCACTCTCTCTTTCTTTCAATGTCTTTTCTACTCTTTAATCTTACTCCGTTTGTCTTTCTCTTCCTCTCTCTCTCTCTCTCGCTTTCATATGTTTATCTCTCACCCTCTCTCTCTCTTTTATACCTTTCGCCTCTTCCTTTCTCATATGTTTTTATCACTTCTCTACTCTCCCTCACACCACTCTCTACTCCCCTTCTCTGTCCTTTGATGTATCTCCCCTCCTCACCTCTCTCACTTACTCTCTCTTTCTCTCTGTCATATATAACAATACATAATAAAAACCACTCTCTCTCTCTTTCTCTCTCTCTCTTTCTCTCTCTCTCTTTCTCTCTCTCTCTTTCTCTCTCTCTCTTTCTCTCTCTCTCTCTCTAATTCGTTCTCTCATCCCTAACTCTTCGCCTTTCTATTACTTTCACTTCCTTGCTCTCTACCTCTCTCTCCTTCCGTCTCTCAATCTCTTCTCTTTCACTCTTTACATCTTTCTTCTGTTTGCTCATTCATTCACACATATTCAGTCACTCAATCATTATCGCATACTCTCTAAGGCAGCGAGCTGGCAGAACCGTTAGCACTTCAGGCGAAATGCTTAGCGGTATTTCGTCTGCCGCTACGTTCTGAGTTCAAATTCTGCCGAGGTCGACTTTGCCTTTCATCCTTTCGGAGTCGATAAATTAAGTACCAGTTACGCACTGGGGTCAATATAATCAACTTAATACCTATGTCTGTCCTTGTTTGTTCCCTCTGTGTTTAGCCCCTTGTGGGTAGGTAATAATGAAATAGGTATTTCGTCTGCCGTTACGTTCTGAGTTTAAATTCCGCCGAGGTCGACTTTGCCTTTCATCCTTTTGGAGTCAATAAATTAAGTACCAGTTACGCACTGAGCTCGATATAATCGACTTAATCCGTTTGTCTGTCCTTGTTTGTCCTCTCTGTGGTTAGCCCCAGGTGGGTAGTAAAGAAATAGGTATTTCGTCTGCCGCTACGTTCTGAGTTCAAATTCCGCCGAGGTCGACTTTGCCTTTCATCCTTTCGGGGGTCGATAAATTAAGTACCAGTTACGTACTGGGGTCGATATAATCGACTTAATCCGTTTGTCTGTCCTTGTTTGTCCTCTCTGTGGTTAGCCCCATGTGGGTAGTAAAGAAATAGGTATTTCGTCTGCCGCTACGTTCTGAGTTCAAATTCCGCCGAGGTCGACTTTGCCTTTCATCCTTTCGGGGTCGATAAATTAGGTACCAGTTACGCACTGGGGTCGATATAATCAACTTAATCCGTTTGTCTTTCCTTGTTTGTCCCCTCTGTGTTTAGCCCCTTGTGGGTAGTAAAGAAATAGGTATTTCGTCTGCCGCTAGGTTCTGAGTTCAAATTCCACTGAGGTCGACTTTGCCTTTCATCCTTTCGGAGTCGATGAATTAAGTACCAGTTACGCACTGAGGTCGATATAATCAACTTAATCCGTTTGTCTGTCCTTGTTTGTCCTCTCTGTGTTTAGCCCCTTGTGGGTAGTAAAGAAATAGGTATTTCGTCTGCCGCTACGTTCTGAGTTCAAATTCCGCCGAGGTCGACTTTGCCTTTCATCCTTTCGGGGTCGATAAATTAAGTACCAGTTACGTACTGGAGTGTATCTAATCGACTGCCCCCTCCCCCAAGATTTCGGGCCTTGTGCCCAAAATAGAAAAGATTATCTCATACTTTCTCACTCACTTAGTCTCTCGACAACTCCCTCGTTCATTCATCAAATCAGTCACTCATTTATCCACACACACACACACACACACACACATTCTCTCACTCTTACTCATATAATCACTCAACAATTCACTAATTCTCCCTCCATTGTTTCTACCCACTGTAGGCATGCGTGCACACGCACTCATATACATACAGACACACACATACACACACCACACACACACACACACACACACGCACACACACACACACACACACACAAGTCTGTATGCGTGTGCCTTTGTGTTTGTCTCTCGCTGCTTAACAAACGGCGCTGGTTTGTTTACGTCTCCGTAACATTGCTATTCGGTATAGTCTGATAGAATAAATTCCAAACTTACAAAAGCAAATCCTATGGTTGAAGTGATTAGCTTAACCCTTCAACGCCGTGTGCAAGTATGGCCGCTGTCCAATGACTGAAACAAGTAAAAGAATAAAATATCCCTTTCGCTTTTATTCCCATCTTACACAGCCTCTCTCATCTTTACACTATTTCCCACTCATATTAATGGAGTCCTTTCCCTTTTGATCTCTAAACATGTTTAACCACTCTCTCATCTTCTTCCTCACCCTGTCTCCTATTCTCCTTATTCTCTCTCTCTCTCTCCCTCTCTCTGTTTGTCTGTCTGTCTGTCTGTCTATCTATCTATCTATCTATCTATCTATCTATCTATCTATCTATCTATCTCTATCTATTTATCTATCTATCTATCTATCTATCTATAT
Source organism: Octopus sinensis (assembly GCF_006345805.1). NCBI lineage: Eukaryota > Metazoa > Mollusca > Cephalopoda > Octopoda > Octopodidae > Octopus > Octopus sinensis. The sequence continues at coordinate 68,737 of NW_021832599.1, read as the reverse complement.
ATCTATCTATCTATCTGTCTATCTATCTATCTATCTATTTATCTATCTATCTATCTATATATATATCTATCTATCTATCTGTCTATCTATCTATCTATCTATCTATCTATCTATCTATCTATCTATCTATCTATCTCTATCTCTCTCTCTCTATCTATCTATCTATCTATCTATCTATCTCTATCTCTCACACTCTCTCTCTTTCTATTCTTCACATACTCTGTTTCTCTCCCTCTTCCCCCTTTCTTTTACGTACTTCCTTATACGCCTTTCCTCTTGACCCTCTATATTTCTCTCTCTCAAAGCCTTCCACAAACTCCTTCCTCCGTTTGTTCTCCAATTATCAAACAACTTACCTTCCATACACTTCTCACCCTCTCTTTTTTTACTCTCATACACATGCATACATTGTCTGTACTCTGCTCTCACTCTTCCTTTCACTATCATGCATACACCACTCTTTCTTCCCCCGTCTCTCTCTCTCTCTCTCTCTCTCTCTCTCTCGCTCTCAAACCTCGAAACAGGTTTCAACGCCAAACTTCCTCTTCAACCACTTTTCTCTTCCTGCACCTCCGACTCTCACTCCTACCACCCATCCTCTCGATTTCTACTTTCACTTTGCTCTCCATTCATCGACGAGTCTTTCCAAACACATGTCCACATACAAAGTCTCCAAAAGGTATCACGTCCGCAAAAGGATATATTTTGTAAATCACATTTCTTGCATAAGGCACTTAACGTCACAGCCTCTCATCCAAGCTTGTGCTAAGCCATAAAAATACCTGGCGGAGGCAGTAAGAGGTGAGACTCTACTAATCTTTATATATAAAACTGAAGTTGTGTGAGAGTCTGTCTCCTCCGATTTAGATTCCTAACTACTCCCACATTTTGCGGTGCAGTTTAACCAAAAGCGGGTATCTTATAGTCGTGATTCATATCGAGCACTTCCGGGTATTAGCGCGCGTCTACGATGAGTCTACGATTTTACAAAAAAAAAATTACCATCAATTGTTCCCATTTTTTTGCATTTTTTGCTCGGTTTATATAAGGGAAGTAACTCTCTAAAAATGCTTTTCTCTTACAAACCCGAGCAACGCCAGGCGATACTGCTAGTATAATATATATATAAAGATGCACGCCCTGGTTGCTGGGGTATTAATTAAGACTATTGCTACGCTGCTTGTTATAAAGGGTCGTGAGTGGCACTTTGATTACAAATGAAAACAAGACTGTCCGAAATGTCTTTACGAAACCTCAGTAAAGACAAAGCTAGTAACCCGGACCGTCATTAACACTAATTTATATTCTTTTATTCTTTTACTTGTTTCAGTCATTTGACTGCGGCCATGCTGGAGCACCGCCTTTAGTCCAGGACTTATTCTTTGTAAGCCTAGTATTTATTCAATCGGTCTCCTTTTGCCGAGCCGCTAGTTTACGGGGATGTAAACACACCATCATGGGTTGTCAAGTGATGCTGGGGGGATAAACACAGACGTATATATATATATATAATATATATATATATATATATATACGTCAGGCTTCTTTCAGTTTCCGTCTGCCAAATCCACTCACAAGGCTTTGGTCAGCCCGAGGCTCTAGTAGAAGACACTTGCCCAAGGTGCCACGCAGTGGGACTGAACCCGAAATCATGTGGCTGATAAGCAAGCTACTTACTACACAGCCACTCCTGTGCTTATATCAAGACATTCCAAACATCTTTTACTTGTTTCAGTTATAGAATTGTGGCCATACTGGGGCACCGCCTTGAATTTAGTTGAACAAATCGACCCCAGTACTTATTTTTCTTAAAGTCTTGTACTTATTCTTTTACCGAACAGATACGTTACAGGAGGGTTAACAAACCAACACCGTTTGTCAAGTAAAGACACATACGCACATATACAGGTATGTATATATGCATGAGTGCGTGTGTCTATACACACACATATGCATGTATGTAATGTATGTATGTGTGTATGTATGTATGTATGTATGTATGTATGTATGTATGTGTGTATGTATGTATGTATGTATGTATGTGTGTATGTATGTATGTATGCATGCATGCACGTATGTATGTTTCTGTCGGCCAAATTACCAAATTCACTCACAGGGCATTGGTCAGCCCGATTTAATGTTGAAGCTTTTAAGTGGTCACTCGGTATCCTGAAAATGACTCCCAAAACTCTCTATATCCTTGTCTGTCTGTTCGCCTCTCTCTCTCTCTCTCTCTCTCTCTCTCTCTCTCTCTCTCCCTCTCTCTCTCTCTCCCTCCCTCCCCTCCCCCTCCTCTTTCTCCTCCTCTCCCCCTCTCTCATAGCACTTTATCTTTTCTCTGCGAAGCGGGATCGAACCTGAAAGAATGTGGTTGCAAAACGATCTTCGGATCTTTTCTGTTTGGCTTCACTTTTTGAAATTTTTAAGATTAAGTGAAAACTCTCAAATTTCGTTGATCGATGTAATTTTTCATGCTGAATCTGATGCGGTTATTCATTTGTTCCAGAAATTTAAAAATAAATTGTTACAGAAGTTTAAAGGCTGATCATCTTTACCCAATCACAAAACAGGAATTGGAATCTGGCATTTTGTGCGTGATGATAATATTACGATGACAAAACATTTAACATACTTCTTTTTAGGAAAATGTCCGTTTGTTTCTCAGATAGCAAGAGATGCGTAAAAGCAGGAAATACAACGTAAAATACGCGTGGTTTGGACAGGAGAGCTACACACGAATAAGCAGGTCACAGAACAGCTTGGTTTGTTACTATGAAAACAGGCAGCCATATGTCTGTGGCTTTCGATTGGCTAAAATTACCCAAAATTTGCAAACTTGAAAAGCTATTAATTTTGTATTTATTAATTTATGCCAAAAAAGACACACCAATACACCAAATTTGAAATGAATTGGAACAAAACTGAAGGAATTGAAACGTGAAAGCCAAGCAGAAAAGATCCAGAGGTTCTTAACCACATAGCCATGAGAAAAATGTTTCGTGAACCCTGAGTTCTGGTTTACGGCGTGGAAGTACTTTTCCCCTGATCAGTTGCTAACTTTCTGCCAGGCTGGAATTAGACCCTCATGACTCCACCTGGTGAAGCATGAAATCTAGAATATAAAACCATAAGTGCAACATTAAATTGTGAAAACCAACCTTATGTCAGGTGTGGCTGTGGGGTAAAAAGCTTGCTTCCTAATCACATGATTCCGGGTTCAGTCCCACTGTGTGGCACCTTGGGCAAGTGTCTTCTACTATAGCTTCGTGCAGACCAAAGCCTTGTGAGTGGATTTGGCAGACTGAAGAACCCCGTCGTATATATATATATATATATATATATATATATATATATATATATATATATATATATATATATATATATAATATATATGTATGTATGTATGTATGTATGTATACGTGTGTGTATGTGTGTGTGTGTATGAGTGTGTCTGTGTTTGTCCACACCACCCCGCAACATCGCTTGACAACCGATGTTGGTGTGTTTACGTCCTCGTCACTTAGCAGTTCGGCAAAAGAGACTGATAGAATAAGTACTAGGCTTACAAAGAATAAGTCTTTGGGTCGATTGCTTCGCCTAAAAGGCGGTGCTCCAGCATGGCCGCAGTCAAATGACTGAAACAAGTAAAAGAATAAAATAAAAGAATAAAAGAATGCATTTTTTTCCCAAAGACTATTTAATCCTTCTGAAATTCGCAGTCTTTAACGAGTTGATAATGAAAAAAAAAGGGGCCAACCAGATTGAAGTTCACGTTTGATTGTTGAAGCTCTTCTGGTTTATCCATTGTTTTTATTTTCTCAACGAGACGAAGAACATATTTATTGAACATGGCGTAGGAGTGGCTGTGTGGTAGGTAGCTTGCTTACGAACCACATGGTTCTGGGTTCAGTCCCACTGCGTGGCACCTTGGGCAAGTGTCTTCTACTATAGCCTCGAGTCGACCAAAGCCTTGTGAGTGGATTTGGCAGGTGGAAACTGAATGAAGCCCGTCGCATATATATATATATGTATATGTATGTGTGTGTATATGTTTGTGTGTCTGTGTTTGTCCCCCCACCCAACATCACTTGACAACCGATGCTGGTGTGTTTACGTCCCCGTAACTTAGCGGTTCGGCAAAATAGACGGATAGAATAAGTACTAGGCTTACATAGAATAAGTCCTGGGGGTCGATGTGCTCGACTAAAGACGGTGCTCCAGCATGGTCACAGTCAAATGACTGAAGCAAGTAAAAGAGTAAAAGAGTAAAGAGATTATCGTACATGACTGTCGCGTGCGCGCGAGTTATCTGGGTAATACTCTTACAGCGAGCTTTCTAAGCCCCTCTCCGGGTATCGGCTATCAAATGTTATACAATAGGACTTCTCTCGCTACTAGATATACATGTGAAAATACGTAAATATCCGTTGAGTATAAACAAAAGCAAATCAATCGATACGAAAAGATTGACTGAACAGGCTTTATTATATATCACTACAATTGTTTCAACATAACATTATACTCACATGCGTTTTTGTGTGTGGTATATAGCATGTCTACAACATAATATTGTTGTTGTTGTTGGTGGTGGTGTTGTTGGAATGGTTGCTGTTTAGCTCTAGGCTAAATTTAATTAAAATGACCTATGATCGAAAAGGCGTTCCATCTCGTTTTTGAAAAACATTAAGGTGAGATTTGAGGGAGATTTGGCTGATATTTCTTGCAGGTTAGTTGACCACGTAGGGGCTCTCACATTGACTCACGCATTTTACATGCGATTTAATGGTGCAGCCTGCAAGTGATCTCTGGCCTTGCTGAATATGGCTCCCAAAACTATCTCGAATTACTTTATACCTTTTCTATTTTGTTGGGGGTTTTTTTTCTTTTCTTTTTTTTTGAAGAAATAGGCGCAGGCGTGGCTGTGTATTAAGGAGCTTGCTTCTCAGACACATGGTTTCGGGTTCAGTTCCACCGCGTAACACCTTGTGCAAGTGTCTTTTACTGTATCCTCGGGCCGACCAAAACCTTTGAGCAGATTTGGTTGACGGAAACTGAAAGAGACCCGTCGTGTGTGTGCGTGTGTGTGTGCATATGTGTGTGTATCTGTATGTGTGTGTCTGTGTGTCTGTGTTGGTACCCCCGCCATCGCTTGACAACCGATGCTGGTGTGTTTATGTCCCCGTAACTTAGCGGTTCGGCAAAAGTACTAGGCTTACAAAGAATAAGTCTTGAGGTAGATTTCTTCGACTAAAACCTTTTAAAGCGGTGCTCCAACATGGCCACAATCAAATGACTAAACTAGTAAAAGAATAGAAGAATAAAAGAATAAAAAGGACATATTTGGTTAACACAGTCTGAGATAAACCATGTCTGTCACGGCTGGAATGCCTTTCGTCTAGGGATATACAACAGCAGCAGCCATTTCATAAACTCCTTAATAGAATTTTCTACATATATTCCATATATTCCACCTCCTACGTCATCATAATCTCGTTAATTGTCTGATATCGCCGACATAATCAGCATATTTCCAACCTCTAACGCCTAATATCGCCTTTATGTATCTACTTTTGCTCTTAATGATTTGTGATATGATTGAGTATCATCATCATCATCATTACTACCAATCCTATACACACACACACAAACACACACACACATTACAATCAACTCGTCGACTCATTAAAAGCAGCTTAAAAACTTACTTCAAACTACATAAACCCTTTCAGGATCAATGGACGAGGAACTTTCGTTGCAGTTCTCTTTAGTTTTATGTAGATGGGATAAGGCAGACAGAATAATTATGAATGCATCTTCAACAGTTATGTATTATGCGTGGCTATGTATGTTAAAAAGGTGGTCGTTATTGAAAATATATCTAGTTGGCTTGAAGAAAGGAAAACTGCCGACATTTCGAGGTCAATGCCTTTATATATGAAAAGATAGTTTTGTGTGTTGTATATTATACAAGAGTGATAGTATTAATGGAGGAAGGAAGTGGATTGTTAGATACGTGGTTTCTGGGTAGAGCAGAGTGGAGACGGATGCGTGCATACTTAGCTTTGTGAATGTGAGAGTAAGATCGGGAATAGATGTAAAAATAACATATACATGTAATATATACGTTGGTGTATACATATGCAGTCGTCCAGATTTTCCTATAAAAATAAACCACTAGATTCCGGTAGAGACGGACAGACAAGATCCACGAAATATAAAATACCAAACGATATTAGATAATTACGATATTGTATGAAATCTCAAACTGTATTTGATAACAAACTGTATTTCGTATTCTGTGAAATACCAATGGTACCACGCTCTATGAAATGCCAAGTTATGTCTGGTAGATACCGTATTTTATGAAATATCAAACTATATTCGACAGATACCATATTCTATGAAACGCCAAACAATATTCGATAAATATAAACAATTCCAATGTAAATTAAATTGGTTTGTTATGATGCAGATGAAGGGCCTAACATTTCGATAGAAATTACTAATTGCTGACACAGACCATCTCTGGTGTTTTCATATTCTACTGTTAACTTTATATTAAATTCAGGGCAATATTGTATGAAATACCAAACGATATTTGATAAAAGCAACATTACTATATGATAAATGTAATAATCTATAGGAACAATATTCTGCGAAAGATTATATTTGACAGGTATGTTGTTGTACAAAGTTCCATAGTAACAAGTATTCGAACGTAGAATTTATATAAATTTCGTACATTTTTTTTATAGGTGCAGGAGTGGCTGTGTGGTAAGTAGCTTGCTTACCAACCACATGGTTACGGGTTCCCACTGCGTGGCATCTTGGTCAAGTGTCTTCTGCTATAGCCCCTTGTGAGTGGATTTGGTCGACGGAAACTGAAAGAAGCCTGTCGTATCTATGTATATATATGTATGTATATATATATATATATATATTTCAACAATTGAGGGCAAAATTAATTAATTATTAATCAATTTCACCAAGTGTTCAGTATGCAAAGGGACCATTCAAGGCGAATTCAAATTATTACATTATATAAAAGGGCTTAGTAAAATAAATTACTTTGCCGCATACTGAACTCATTAGAAATAGCAGCTAAAAAACTTTTTTAAAGCTATTTCTAATACTTAAAGAAAATCTCTCTCATATATAGTGTTTGCTTAATTCAACTCACAAAAGTTTGGGGGTAAGGACATCGAAAAATCAAATGCTAAGGTTATTCGAGAACGTACGTTTCAAGATTAGTCAAAACAACATTTCTATCATCGGCTCAGAAATTCCTTGGTTTGGATTTGGAAACACTGAAAATAAGAACATACCCTTTCGAAGATCTGCTCCCAACTAACAGTGCCAACAAATTCAAATAAGCAAGCGAAGAATCTCTGTTCTCCCCTTTCCACCAGCGTGGGTTAAAATCATCAAACACTATGCTTATTTCGGTAAAATCCGAAGCATTAATCAGAGGGAGATTAATTATAATTTCAACAATTGAGGGCAAAATTAATTAATTATTAATCAATTTCACCAAGTGTTCAGTATGCAAAGGGACCATTCAAGGCGAATTCAAATTATTACATTATATAAAAGGGCTTAGTAAAATAAATTACTTTGCCGCATACTGAACTCATTAGAAATAGCAGCTAAAAAACTTTTTTAAAGCTATTTCTAATACTTAAAGAAAATCTCTCTCATATATAGTGTTTGCTTAATTCAACTCACAAAAGTTTGGGGGTAAGGACATCGAAAAATCAAATGCTAAGGTTATTCGAGAACGTACGTTTCAAGATTAGTCAAAACAACATTTCTATCATCGGCTCAGAAATTCCTTGGTTTGGATTTGGAAACACTGAAAATAAGAACATACCCTTTCGAAGATCTGCTCCCAACTAACAGTGCCAACAAATTCAAATAAGCAAGCGAAGAATCTCTGTTCTCCCCTTTCCACCAGCGTGGTGAAATTGATTAATAATTAATTAATTTTGCCCTCAATTGTTGAAATTATAATTAATCTCCCTCTGATTAATGCTTCGGATTTTACCGAAATAAGCATAGTGTTTGATGATTTTAACCCACGCTGGTGGAAAGGGGAGAACAGAGATTCTTCGCTTGCTTATTTGAATTTGTTGGCACTGTTAGTTGGGAGCAGATCTTCGAAAGGGTATGTTCTTATTTTCAGTGTTTCCAAATCCAAACCAAGGAATTTCTGAGCCGATGATAGAAATGTTGTTTTGACTAATCTTGAAACGTACGTTCTCGAATAACCTTAGCATTTGATTTTTCGATGTCCTTACCCCCAAACTTTTGTGAGTTGAATTAAGCAAACACTATATATGAGAGAGATTTTCTTTAAGTATTAGAAATAGCTTTAAAAAAGTTTTTTAGCTGCTATTTCTAATGAGTTCAGTATGCGGCAAAGTAATTTATTTTACTAAGCCCTTTTATATAATGTAATAATTTGAATTCGCCTTGAATGGTCCCTTTGCATACTGAACACTTGGTGAAATTGATTAATAATTAATTAATTTTGCCCTCAATTGTTGAAATTATAATTAATCTCCCTCTGATTAATGCTTCGGATTTTACCGAAATAAGCATAGTGTTTGATGATTTTAACCCACGCTGGTGGAAAGGGGAGAACAGAGATTCTTCGCTTGCTTATTTGAATTTGTTGGCACTGTTAGTTGGGAGCAGATCTTCGAAAGGGTATGTTCTTATTTTCAGTGTTTCCAAA
>NW_021832599.1:45000-55000 GCF_006345805.1 Octopus sinensis | reverse complement strand
ATCGAGACATTTTAAGTTGTAATGTGCTTATTTTTATTCATTGTATTTGAGAGTGCCAAACTATATAGTGTACCTTATTGAACAATATATAAACATTTACATAACACATTCATGGTACTGTCTTTACAAAACCTCTTTGTAAACAATATTCTCCGTTTGTCCACAACTAAGTTTCAAATTAGCTGAATCCGTTGCCCTACTCATTGCGACATACAGCTGACCGTACATGAACATCGGAGAGGATAGAAACACACCGACGCGATCCAGAGTCTGGCCCTTACCTTGTATATTGAATGCTGGATTAAATCCGCATGACTAACTATCAATTTTGCATTCAATTGAAGCAAATGCAAGTGTTTTGTTGTATGATCGAATTTTTGTTATAAATCTGCCATCGGCCCATAATTTCAATATCTCTATATATATAAACGGCAAAATGTCTCTGTGTGTGTCTGTGTGCGTGTCCTTTATACAAATCCACAATTTTTCAGTTAGAGGGCTCGCACTTTCTATGGTCATTCAAAACTGTCTAAGGGTGGACGTGGACATCTTTACATTTCCCCAGTCACTCCGCAAAGCCATAAAAAATCAATAGAAGTGACTTTTTTTTTGAATTTTCTATCTAAAACCCATCTCAAAATGCCCGAAACTTGATACGCCATTTGAATGCCAGCTAGCTGTATGTGATTGGTCGGAGATTTGGACAGTACTCGCGTGTATGTGTGCACGCATGCAGCTTTATATGCATTCACTAGAACTATGACCCAGCGTTGCCGGGTCATAGTGCTAGTCATCTGATAGATTTGGAATAGGCTCAACTTCAACTTTCTTTTTTTCACAGCACAGGGAAATTGGTTCAGCAGGCCAGTATTTCGCTTTGCAATGCGAGCATATATAATCTCCAAAACTGCCACAGCTGTGAGACCGGTGTGATACTGGGACCTTATTTTCGTCAAAATCTATCTTGCACTGCAATTAAGTTATAATCTCTGATCATTTCATCGATTTCACTATCGGCGAGGGAAATATTTTGTAGCTCATAATCTTCGATTGAGCTGGCCTACCTCGCGGTCGTGCTCGAGTGTTATAGGTTTGTTCGGTAGCTCTAACTGTAGGAGAACTTCTTGATCGACGTGCTGCGGTATTTTCGTCTTGTTCTGCATCTCTGACAGCCAGATTTAGCCCACTTGATCGACGTGCTGCGGTATTTTCGTCTTGTTCTGCATCTCTGACAGCCAGATTTAGCCCACTTGATCGATGTGCTGCGGTATTTTCGTCTTGTTCTGCATCTCTGACAGCCAGATTTAGCCCACTTGATCGACGTGCTGCGGTATTTTCGTCTTGTTCTGCATGTCTGACAGCCAGATTTAGCCCACTTGATCGACGTGCTGCGGTATTTTCGTCTTGTTCTGCATGTCTGACAGCCAGATTTAGCCCACTTGATCGATGTGCTGCGGTATTTTCGTCTTGTTCTGCATGTCTGACAGCCAGATTTAGCCCACTTGATCGACGTGCTGCGGTATTTTCGTCTTGTTCTGCATCTCTGACAGCCAGATTTAGCCCACTTGATCGATGTGCTGCGGTATTTTCGTCTTGTTCTGCATCTCTGACAGCCAGATTTAGCCCACTTGATCGACGTGCTGCGGTATTTTCGTCTTGTTCTGCATCTCTGACAGCCAGATTTAGCCCACTTGATCGATGTGCTGCGGTATTTTCGTCTTGTTCTGCATCTCTGACAGCCAGATTTAGCCCACTTGATCGACGTGCTGCGGTATTTTCGTCTTGTTCTGCATCTCTGACAGCCAGATTTAGCCCACTTGATCGATGTGCTGCGGTATTTTCGTCTTGTTCTGCATCTCTGACAGCCAGATTTAGCCCACTTGATCGACGTGCTGCGGTATTTTCGTCTTGTCTGCATCTCTGACAGCCAGATTTAGCCCACTTGATCGACGTGCTGCGGTATTTTCGTCTTGTTCTGCATCTCTGACAGCCAGATTTAGCCCACTTGATCGACGTGCTGCGGTATTTTCGTCTTGTTCTGCATCTCTGACAGCCAGATTTAGCCCACTTGATCGACGTGCTGCGGTATTTTCGTCTGTTCTGCATCTCTGACAGCCAGATTTAGCCCACTTGATCGACGTGCTGCGGTATTTTCGTCTTGTTCTGCATCTCTGACAGCCAGATTTAGCCCACTTGATCGACGTGCTGCGGTATTTTCGTCTTGTTCTGCATCTCTGACAGCCAGATTTAGCCCACTTGATCGACGTGCTGCGGTATTTTCGTCTGTTCTGCATGTCTGACAGCCAGATTTAGCCCACTTGATCGACGTGCTGCGGTATTTTCGTCTTGTTCTGCATCTCTGACAGCCAGATTTAGCCCACTTGATCGATGTGCTGCGGTATTTTCGTCTTGTTCTGCATCTCTGACAGCCAGATTTAGCCCACTTGATCGACGTGCTGCGGTATTTTCGTCTTGTTCTGCATGTCTGACAGCCAGATTTAGCCCACTTGATCGACGTGCTGCGGTATTTTCGTCTTGTTCTGCATGTCTGACAGCCAGATTTAGCCCACTTGATCGACGTGCTGCGGTATTTTCGTCTTGTTCTGCATCTCTGACAGCCAGATTTAGCCCACTTGATCGATGTGCTGCGGTATTTTCGTCTTGTTCTGCATCTCTGACAGCCAGATTTAGCCCACTTGATCGACGTGCTGCGGTATTTTCGTCTTGTTCTGCATCTCTGACAGCCAGATTTAGCCCACTTGATCGATGTGCTGCGGTATTTTCGTCTTGTTCTGCATCTCTGACAGCCAGATTTAGCCCACTTGATCGACGTGCTGCGGTATTTTCGTCTTGTTCTGCATCTCTGACAGCCAGATTTAGCCCACTTGATCGACGTGCTGCGGTATTTTCGTCTTGTTCTGCATCTCTGACAGCCAGATTTAGCCCACTTGATCGATGTGCTGCGGTATTTTCGTCTTGTTCTGCATCTCTGACAGCCAGATTTAGCCCACTTGATCGACGTGCTGCGGTATTTTCGTCTTGTTCTGCATCTCTGACAGCCAGATTTAGCCCACTTGATCGACGTGCTGCGGTATTTTCGTCTTGTTCTGCATCTCTGACAGCCAGATTTAGCCCACTTGATCGACGTGCTGCGGTATTTTCGTCTTGTTCTGCATCTCTGACAGCCAGATTTAGCCCACTTGATCGACGTGCTGCGGTATTTTCGTCTTGTTCTGCATCTCTGACAGCCAGATTTAGCCCACTTGATCGACGTGCTGCGGTATTTTCGTCTTGTTCTGCATCTCTGACAGCCAGATTTAGCCCACTTGATCGACGTGCTGCGGTATTTTCGTCTTGTTCTGCATCTCTGACAGCCAGATTTAGCCCACTTGATCGACGTGCTGCGGTATTTTCGTCTTGTTCTGCATCTCTGACAGCCAGATTTAGCCCACTTGATCGACGTGCTGCGGTATTTTCGTCTTGTTCTGCATGTCTGACAGCCAGATTTAGCCCACTTGATCGACGTGCTGCGGTATTTTCGTCTTGTTCTGCATGTCTGACAGCCAGATTTAGCCCACTTGATCGATGTGCTGCGGTATTTTCGTCTTGTTCTGCATGTCTGACAGCCAGATTTAGCCCACTTGATCGACGTGCTGCGGTATTTTCGTCTTGTTCTGCATCTCTGACAGCCAGATTTAGCCACTTGATCGACGTGCTGCGGTATTTTCGTCTTGTTCTGCATCTCTGACAGCCAGATTTAGCCCACTTGATCGATGTGCTGAGGTATTTTCGTCTTGTTCTGCATCTCTGACAGCCAGATTTAGCCCACTTGATCGACGTGCTGCGGTATTTTCGTCTTGTTCTGCATCTCTGACAGCCAGATTTAGCCCACTTGATCGATGTGCTGCGGTATTTTCGTCTTGTTCTGCATCTCTGACAGCCAGATTTAGCCACTTGATCGACGTGCTGCGGTATTTTCGTCTTGTTCTGCATGTCTGACAGCCAGATTTAGCCCACTTGATCGATGTGCTGCGGTATTTTCGTCTTGTTCTGCATCTCTGACAGCCAGATTAGCCCACTTGATCGACGTGCTGCGGTATTTTCGTCTTGTTCTGCATCTCTGACAGCCAGATTTAGCCCACTTGATCGATGTGCTGAGGTATTTTCGTCTTGTTCTGCATCTCTGACAGCCAGATTTAGCCCACTTGATCGATGTGCTGCGGTATTTTCGTCTTGTTCTGCATCTCTGACAGCCAGATTTAGCCCACTTGATCGACGTGCTGCGGTATTTTCGTCTTGTTCTGCATCTCTGACAGCCAGATTTAGCCCACTTGATCGACGTGCTGCGGTATTTTCGTCTTGTTCTGCATCTCTGACAGCCAGATTTAGCCCACTTGATCGATGTGCTGAGGTATTTCTTTGTTGCTCAGAGTCTCTCACTTCTATATTTTGGCGCTTTGCACCCCGTGCTTCTGTATCTCTTTCTTGTTCGGCTTCCCTGTACGCTTCGTCCGACCGAGTCCTACTGGCAGAAGCAGCATTTCTTGTTTTTCTCCCGATTGACGACTTCAGTTTTGGTGTCATGATCTGACACGAATAAAATAATAAATGAGCAACATAAAAAAGAATCTTTTGTTGCATTTTAATTAACGTGTAATATAATGAACGTATATTATGTAATTCACTGTTTTATATACCGTAGTATGATACATAGTAAGGAAAAGTTACTAGAGCAAAAGTCCAAAGTGTTGACTGTAGACACGCTCCTTCGCAAATGATCAGCTATTATTTTGTAAACAATGTTTCGAAACTGTTTATGTGTTCGAAAGGAGAGATCTAATTCTCACACTCAGTGTAGGAGGCCCAGGTTGCCAAAGTTACTTCATTCGACAATATTACTCAATAGAGGGAGAAGAGGTTGGGTGGGGTGGGGGCGAGGCGGGAGAGGAAGAGGAGATCGGACTGATTTTTGCGGGAGAAGGTAAGCCTCTCTATTCCTCTTACAAAACTTACCTCCGGGTGCCAAATTTGCATTAATTGTTGGTGTTACTCAGGTAGGGGTGTTGGTGGGACAGAGACAGGGGTAGAAGGAGGAGGTCAAGCATGTCCTTTAGGAGGGTATAGGCCACCCTATTTCTTCTGCCAAAGTTATCTCCGGGTACCAAAGTTACCTCAATTGATGAAATTTCTCTGAAAATAGGGGGAGACTAAACCTATATATAAACCACCCTAGAGACCCCCCCCCCCGAATACCCCTACAAAGTTCCATGCCGATCGGCCCAGCCGATTACGCCCATCATAGTATGATAACGCTTGTTAATCGAGGGTTTTTAACTTATATATGTGAGACCTTACAGTACTATGGTTTATCAAAATTGCCTATCAATGGACAAATTACAATTACCCAATTTTTATTTGCTTGTGTCGTTTTTATGTTATGCTCATATATATTTATATGGCGGAATACATGTTTTCCTATGTATTTGTATGTAATTGTCAGCAATCCCTCTGAGACAAAGATTTAACTTCTGTAGATCCTCATGTGACTATGTAGATTAAATCTTGTTTCAAACCGGACGTTTATTGTCTCACTGTAGAGCAGTGGTTTTCAACCAGGGTTCCGCGGAACCTTGGGGTTCCGCCAGTACAGTCTAGGGGTTCCGCAAGAAGTTACAAAACTGCTAAAATCGGCAGTAATTTTTAATTCTCCTGTGCAGATATGTGTGCATAAGACTATTAAATTATTGCATAGGGGTTCCCCGAGCCATAGGGGTTACCCAAGCCATAAACACGACTTTCCACGCCTCATTTTCAATCCTCGCTCAAATACTCTTTACTCTCTCTCTCTTTTACTCTTTTATTTGTTTCAGTCATTTGACTGCAGCCATGCTGGAGCAGCGCCTTTAGTCGAGCAAATCGACCCCGAGCCAGTGGAATGTTTCCAGCAAAAAGTTTGAAAAGCACTGCTGTAGAGAGACGTTTCAAGCTGCATTTTACGCTCACGTCTACCATTAAGACGTCCATTTCTTGCAGTATCGTAGAGATAGAAAAATGAAATTATAAACTAATGAAAAAAAAAAACAGTATTAGTCGGAAACGAACATGTAATACTGATATATTTTCACCGTAGTTAACCATCGATACAGCACTGCTTGCAACACTACGAACACTCGTAATGCATATTTAGCGTTCCCATGCAGAATGTGGAAAAAAAGAGAAAGCAAAATTTCTCGTGTAACCTTGTTAAACAAACTATTTGCAGTTAGGTCAACACACAATATCTACACACGAGAGAACGTTAAGCTCTCACTCTGATATTTTAATATGAAAAGATGAGTCTTGAGATAAATAACAATAAATATATGTTTTCCGTAGATATCTCTAAAGAATTCATTACACGATATATATCTATCTCTGCTCGTCTATTCACACCAGTATATACATATATATATATATATATATACATACACATACACACACATACATCAGTGCTCTGTTTATTTCAGTATTCACAGTAAAGCAATTCATAAAAGTATGTCAATTGTTTAGCAATTGGATCTGTTTGATGGCTGCATCACAGCTTCTGAAAGATCAGGTTCTGATATGGATGGAGTATGAAGGTTTTTTTTTTATTAAAATCATCACAACACACGGAACATTTGACTTGTATGAGAAGCTTTTGTGAAGAATAAATATGAAACGAGAGAGAGTGAGAGAGTGAGACAAACACACACACACACACACACATAGATAGAGAGAGGAGAAAGATGGAGATAGAGAAAGAGCGAGCGAACGAGAGAGAGAGGAGGAAGGGGGAATCGCCCTTTATTAATACAGATAATGAGTTGTTTGATGTATGTTCTTCACAAAAGCTTTTATATAAACCCTAGACATAAATGAAATGTTCTTTCTCTACCACCTCTCTTTCTCCTTCTGCTGTGATTTTAATAAATTCTCTACATCAAAGCCAGATCTATCAGTGAAGCTATTTACGACGATCAAACCCATCCATTGCCAACAAAATAACCAACTGAGATTAGAGATCGCCTGACGTACTTTGACAAATTGCTTTCCTGTCACACCAAAGATATTAATACTGATATGAAGAAGCCAACTATCATTAGTACCAGTACCAGCGCCAATGCCACCACCACCATCACACCACCACCACCACCACCACCACAATAACTGGGAAAACAAACATCTAAATCCGCAACCGCATCAACAAGAACAAGGGGGAAAACACGCAAGTAAAACCACAGCAAGAATATAAATGCAACAACAAAAACAACGGCGGCACCAATCGCCAAGCATACAGTAATTCTCTCATTGCCTTCACTCGTGTTAATATATATAAGAATGAATTGAAGGAGTTCATAACACAAAAAAAAATACATGGGGGGAAACCTGACGAATTCGTTCCCCAAACTCAATCAAACAGATTTTGACGGTCAGGAAAAATAGGAAATGTGGGTAAGTTTAAAAACAGAACGCACAAGAAGACCTCTCCGTCGAGAAATCCGGATTGTCTTTCTCTATAACCTAGGTGAGTGGTATCACTTGTCTTCCAACCAACAGCTCTTTGAATAGTATCTATAAATGTATGTGACCTGGAGTTCCTTGCTCACTGATGTGAGGTTACTAAGTTTTTCTGGGGTGCACACACTCGCGTCCATCTTCACTGACCAAAGAGTGTACGCGTTTTATGGCCGGTCAGGAACGAGCAGTTTGTAGCAGTGTTGTTTCGATAAAGTTTAGAACTAGACGATTCTCTATTGGACCCGCATGGTAAGCTGTTCCTACCAAACAGCAGCAGCAGTGAAGGTAGTGTCTTTAATTTAGTGGCACTTCTATTCCCACAACTGAGCCAGGAATGGCTGTGTGGTAAGTAGCTTGCTTACCAACCACATGGTTCCGGATTCAGTCCCACTGCGTGGCACCTTTGGCAAGTGTCTTCTACTATAGCCTTGAGCCGACCAAAGCCTTGTGAGTGGATTTGGTAGACGGAAACTGAAAGAAGCCCGTCGTATATATGTGTGTATATATATATATATATATATATATATATATATATATATATATATATATATATAGTTGTGTGAATATATTTGTGTGTCTGTGTTTGTCCCCCACAACATCGCTTGACAACCGATGCTAGTGTGTTTATGTCGCTGCAACTTAGCGGTACGGCAAAAGAGACCGATAGAATAAGTACTAGGCTTACAAAGAATAAGTCCTGGGGTCGATGTGCTCGAGTAAAGACGGTGCTCCACCATGGCCACAGTCAAATGACTGAAACAAGTAAAAGAGTAAAAGAGTAAATGTCTAGGATCGTGTTGAGAATGTTAGTTTCTTTAGAACAGCTGGGAGATTTAAGCCCACACCGGGATTTTAAGGGTTTAACCATATGAGAAGGTAATACTGCAATCATAGTTCTGTCTGACAGGTGGCGACTGAATTTCCTGGATGTACTAGTGTGACTATAGACCAATAGCGTTGGGGTTATCAGGATCGAATCACGATAAAATAGTTGTTAAGCCAAAGTATAGAGATGGCGACGGATGTCTTTTGATTTTCTTTTGATTGGTTACAAAGGTTATAAATTTCTATATTGCACAGCCAACCTAAAGGTGCCGGGTAGATACCTAGGTTACTGGAAGTTGTTGTCATCGTTCCCGATGCGCAAATCATTCAGAAACGAAATTAAGGAATAGGCAATAATTAACGAAGGGGGGGATCATTAACTACTCGTGGCAAGTTGTTCAACTGTTCGTAGCGAGTGACAGAACTGAGAAGATTGTGAACTTCATTGTTTACATCGACAGCCGACTGCATCTCTTGGCAAAGGATTTGAATTACTGCGAAAAATCGATAACAGCAGTTGAGACAGAGTTAGTGGGAGAAATCGCCTGGCTTGGATGGTCAACCCAACAGATTTGCGTGTAAAAACCAGACTTACCTGCCAAACGTCTTGGCAGTTGAATGTAAATGACAGCAGAAAACACGAATTCACACTTCTGCGAAACGGGGAATGGTAGCACTGTCGGAAATACATGCAAACAAAGAGGATATTTTTCATAAATTTCTGGTCATAACTTTACTGACTGCAAAGTTCAAATTTTGAAGATGCTAGCAAAAAGACTGGTGCCTTTCATCATACTATGGTGGAGGAGCAAAAACCTGTGCGATTCGGGGCAAATCTGTTCACGACAATTTCCATCTCACAGGATTCATTGTAGAGAGGATGAGTAACAAACCCAGCGTCGGAGAAACTCTGATCAATTTAGATCGATGGAAATATTTCGATAGGGTCGACCATCTGTACATGATAGCCATCGTCAGTGCAATTGATTTCAGTTTAGTTTTCAAAATCGTAATCGCAGCAATGCGCAGCGACATCTTGTCAATGGGCAGACTAAATGGCTACATAGCCAAACAGTTTGCTCTTTCATCTCAAATCCATGTACTAACTCTCGAGCCACCACCGCAGCAAGTAGAGGTGCAAAGGGACATCCAGTTCGAACTGTGGCACAGGAAAACTGTGTAGGTATATGTCAACAACGTCGTCGTAATGGTGTCGGGCAGTACGAAATTCAAATGATCAGCACCATTCAAAAAGAACCAGAGGCAATGAGGAGCAAATCCAACCCAGACTGGTCGGTGGGCTTGCGGTTCGGCACCTACAGAACAAATCTGTACCGCTGACCCAGTGTTGTCGGCGGCTGGATCGACAAACCGGCAAAGCTGCTTGATGGGTGTTTCAGCCTTGATATCTAAGTGGATACATTATGAGAAGAGATTACGAATGGCCTGTCTCAGTCAGAAATTTGCTGAAGAAAACTAGCATTGAAACATCGGACAGGGCCAGCTAATACACACAGCGTCTCCATTGAATATCACATCGTCATGTCCTAGCAATAACGCTTCTTTTATCCTTGTCTTGTGAGATGAACATAGATCACATGTGATATGTTGTAATACTAGGCAATCAAATGTGTCT
>NW_021832599.1:12500-35000 GCF_006345805.1 Octopus sinensis | reverse complement strand
ATAATATAGATATATATATAGATATATAGATTAGTATATATAAATAGATAGATAGATAGATAGATAGATAGATAGATAGATAGATAGATAGATAGATAGATTTTGATAGTTCCGTGCAGCGACATCTTTATCAGAAGAGTTCGACTTTTCTGATCTGAGGGTATCATGTCTTTGTGACACAGATCTTTAGTCTTAAGGATTATAAATGACACATTGGGTAATGTAATCCTAGATGCCCAACGCTTAAAAGGAAAAAAAATTGATTGCTTCGACATAATGCATTATTCAATCAGCTCCATGCTAGGATATTAAATAACGACATACGGCTCAGCGGTTAGAGTGTCGGGCTCACAATCATGAGGTAGTGAGTTCGAATCCCGGACAGGGCTGCGTGTTGTGTTCTTGAGCAAGACTCTTTATTTCACGTTGTTCCAGTTCACTCAGCTGTAGAAATGAGTTGCGACGTCTCTGGTGCCAAGCTGTATCGGCCCCTTTGCCTTTCCCTTCGATAACATCAGTGACGTAGAGACAGGAGATGTTATGCATGGGCGACTGCTGGTCTTCCATAAACAACCTTGTCGGCTCTTGTGCCTCGGAGGGTAACCTTCTATCCATTCATAACCTAAGAGTGTCTTTACCCTTTTTACACCGCCTTCCATTAATGCCTCACCAATCCCAATATAATGACATCACATCTCTAATGTTCACAGTTCTAATCTTACTACCAAAACAGCTCACTCGTTCTTCATTATATTTTATTTTTAATATATTTTGATTAATTCAAATTTCGGGGTTGTCTTTTCTGCATTTGTCGATTGACTAGGATTAATCACTAAAATAATGATTTTTTTCACCCCCTTCTTAATCACGAGGATAATGATTTTTGTCATTAATTAAAATTGCACTCTACAAAGGTGTAATTTTAATTAATTTTTCTTGGTTTACGACTTTAAGTATGTTTAAGTACACACATTAATGTGTCTCGCATACACCAAAGCGATCTCTTTCCTGCAGACTAGCTTTCTTTTCTGCTGTTGTATAGGACGGGTGGTATTTGTGTTCTGGACACTGAGTGTTTGCTGAATCTTCAATAAGGTACACATGTGAGGATACAATTCACACAGGTGTGGGACGGAGCTGTTGCAACACACACACACACACGGACACGCACACGGACGGATGGACGCATGCACGCACGCACATACAGATGACAACCGACAAACCTTCAATCACCATAGTGACGGCATACGCTCCCAGGCGGAGAGCTGGCAGAAACGTTAGCTCGCCGGGCGAAATGCTAAGTGGTATTTCGTCTGCTGTTACGTTCTGAGTTCAAATTCCGCCGAGGTCGACTTTGCCTTTCATCCTTTCGGGGTCGATAAATTAAGTACCAGTTACGCACTAAGGTCGATGTTATCGACTTAATACCTATGTCTTAATACCTTGCCAGTCTTTCAATCTCTTTACTGACCTGGTTCAACGCCGCAAACGGCACGCTCCGTTCGGGCCTAAAAATAGATGTTGCCTTTTCTTTTACTGCAATCCTTGCTTTCGTTTTAGTGCAACAGCCTAATCCTTCCAAAAAAAAAAAAACATTTGGAAACAATTTTTAAAAATTTTTTATCACAGTTGTTCGACTTCATTCGAACTTTTAACTATGCCATCTGCATTTTCACAGAGAACACTAATGGGGGTATCCCACGTTTTAAGTAACTCTATGCATTCTGTACCAAATAGGCTTAGTGATCCAGCAGTGTATGTTCTTCATAGTAAAGCTTCACAGCGATAGCAAAACGTAGTCTAATCGATTGCTGATGAAATAATAAGAATAGTTGAAACAGCAGTCTCCAGTCGCTCCCTTTTTCATCGACCTCGGAGATATTCTATAAGTACGACGGAGGTTTACGTCTCTCTTAAGCATTTGTTGAATTCATTTAATTTACGACCATATTGACAGCTACACTTATTTGGATATGAATGAATGTTCGTCCTTCGGGTTCGAAGATGACCATTGATCATCATTTGGTGGAATTGCTGCTGTGAGACCGGAGGTGGCTGGTGAGGCCAATCCGGGCAAGAAAGGTGGGGCAGAAGTGGGTAGGGGCTGTGCTATTGGTAACTTACGTGCGCGTGTGTGTGTGTGTGCGTGCGTGTGTGTGTGTGTGTGTTGTGTGTGTGTGTGTGTGTGTGTGTGTGCGTGTGTGTGTGTGTGCGTGTGTGTGTATAAATTGTAATTATTTCCAGTTGCCAATTAATGGAGGAATCAGGTTGGTACCTGTCCGTTTGTGCTTTTGTCTTTCCTACAAATCTTTTTGTAGTGCTGTTCTGCCAACTTTTCGCGCGCACGCACGTATGCGGAGAGAGAGAGATAGGGAGTGGAAGGGAAAGAGAGAGGTGGAGAGAGATACAGACACATAGACAGAAGATAGATAGATAGATAGATAGATAGATAGATAGATAGATAGATAGATAGATAGATAGATAGATAGAAGGATAGATAGATAGATAGATAGATAGATAGATAGATAGATAGATAGATAGATAGATAGATATAGATAGATAGATAAACAGACAGATAGATAGATAGATAGATAGATAGATAGATAGATAGATTAGATAGATAGATAGATAGATAGATAGATAGATAGATAGATGTGTATGTATGTATGCAGAGAGAGAGAGAGCGAGAGAGAGAGAGTGAGCGACAGAAATGAAAAGAGAGACGGCGAGAGAGACAAAGAGACGAAGAAAGATAGAGAGAAAGAGAGGGGAGAGAGGGAGAGAGAAAGAGAGAGGGATACAATTAAGTGCTAGCTACTTGATATAGTGAGACGAAAATATAACATTAAATGAAATGAAAGTTATTAGTGTTAATGAAAGTTATTCACAGATGACGCAAAAGGGTGGACTCTTGAAATTTCCCTCACTCAAAACTGAACTGAAGACTTGCAACGGTGAGAGTGCGTATGTGTGCTTATCGGCAGCCGTGGCGACACCATCGGAGATCTTTCACAATCACTGAATATCCGCAGCGCATCATTTTCCATGCAATGGCTGCAAACTTCCGGGACCAACAAAAACATATAATTGTTTGTGCAAAGGGTATTCATTCTTGCTCACAACATCATAAGCGGAAAGTGTAACCTCTCGAAAGAGCTGTTCTTCACTCCTGCTCCAGAGCGTCGGCTGCGGGGTCACTCCGAAAAGCTCTATCTGCGACGATTTCATCTCAATCGAAGGAGAGGGGCTTTCTCCGTCCGGGTTGCGGATCCGTGGAATAAGCTGCCGGACGAGATAGTGAAGATGCCGACGACCGCTCGGTTCAAAGTCTCTCTTGACCAGAAATGGCCTGAACTCTTTGCATGAACACCCTCCCTGTACATAACTCCAATCCCCCCTACATGGCCTTGCTTTTTGCTTTTTAAACCAAAAAATTAACTTAACTCATTAATTACACAAATTAAAATAATGAACTCGAAAATGATATTTACTATTGTCATAATGTTCTTAATCAGTAAAGTGTTCCTCATACAAACAATATCTTTTAAATTGTGCTTAACCCGCGGCAGAGTGAGAGTCAATGGGTAGTGGTGTATCTCAAGACAGTCATTCTGCCAATAATATCGCGCATGCGCGCACACACATACACACACACAGGTTATATTTTACTTCTTTACAGACAAATCTGGAGCTGACCTGACCTAGAAAGAGCATGTCATTAAAGAAGTTGCGAATGATAACGACGGAACTTGGACAAATATATATTTCTTTACTACTCACAAGAGGGACAAACAAGGACAGACAAAGGGATTAAGTCGATTACATCGACCCAGTGCGTAACTGGTACTTAATTTATCGACCCCGAAAGGATGACAGGCAAAGTCGACTTCGACGAAATTTGAACTCAGAACGTAACGGCAGACGAAATACGGCTACGCATTTCGCCCGGCGTGCTAACGTTTCTGCCAGCTCGCCGCCCTTAACTTGGACAAATATAACTGATTGATTGATTAACTGAATGATAATGCAAACAATCGGTTAGTCAATTAGTTAAATAGTTAACCAATTGACTAATAATGAAGAAGTGAAATAGAACCAATGCGTGTGTCTATTATTGAAGTAATGATCCTCCTGAGAGACAGCAAAATTTATTTTAAGACACGAGTTCACAAAATCGGCATGGGTAACGTTTCCTCGCAGAATACCTTTATTAGAAAGAAAGACTTGATATCCCTGTTTACTCCCTAATTAGGGACCCTGTCTCTTGTGTAGAACATACCTTCTTCTCATCGCACACCAACATAATTCAGTCTGCGATGTTTACTACCGAGAAAGAAGTCAGATGTGACAAAGCAAGTGAATCCATGCGTCACGGTTGTAACGATGGATTTGACTCGGATGAGGTGGTTCGGGATGAAGGGAAGTGTAAGAGTGCAGGGTAAAGAGGGGGAGTGGTAAAGACAGAACTGGCTTCATGACAAAAAATATATATATGGCTGGCACCAACTCTCAGACACTATCAGGTTGTTGTTTCAACTAATTCTTTGATAAATAACCAAGTAATGTTCGGTAATTTCCGACAGCCATTTCGACAGTAATAATATTCATCTTAGCCGTTAATGTGTCTGGTGTTTAAAGACGTAGTGAAGTGTGGTGGTGGAGGTGGTGGTGGCGGTGGTGGTGGTGGTGGTGGTGGTGATAGTGGTGGTAGTTGTGGTGGTGGTGATATTGATGGTGGTGGCAGTAGTTGCTGTCGTGAAGTGATAGGTGTAGTGGTAAGGGGTGGCGAGTTGGCAGAAACGTTAGCACGCCTGGCGAAATGCGTAGCGGTATTTCGTCTGCCGTTACGTTCTGAGTTCAAATTCCACCGAGGTCGACTTTGCCTTTCATCCTTTCGGGGTCGATAAATTAAGTACCAGTTACGCACTGGGGTCGATGTAATCGACTTAATACCTATGTCTGTCCTTGTTTGTCCCCTCTGTGTTTAGCCCCTTGTGGGTAATAAAGAAATAGGTATTTCGTCTGCCGCTACGTTCTGAGTTCAAATTCCGCCGAGGTCGACTTTGCCTTTCATCCTTTCGGGGTCGATTAAATAAGTACCAGTTACGCACTGGGGTCGATATAATCGACTTAATCCGTTTGTCTGTCCTTGTTTGTCCCCTCTATGTTTAGCCCCTTGTGGGTAGTAAAGAAATAGGTAAGGGGTGTAGTGTGTTGTAGTATACCAGTAAAATGTTGTGTAGTGCAGAGAGGTTCATCGTTGGAGTGGGGAGTTGTTTAGCTCCATGTGAATCCTATAAGAGCACACCTTTGAGCGAAGGCGTTCTAACCGTGACCATCCTATCTTTTGAGGAGAATGTGTAAGTACATTATCTAATGCATCTTGTCCTTACATACGAGGCAGAGTGTGATTTGAGGGAGTTATGGGTCACTGTTTCTAGCAGGTTGAGTAACTCCACGGAGGCTACCTCATTGGCGGCGTGGTGGTGTAATTTCGTATGGTGTGGTGCGGTTTTGCGAGATGTGATGCGGTGGTACAGTGAGATGTAACTATATTTGGTGCAATGTAATATACTTCAGTGCGGTTTTGTGTCATGGGTGAAACTTAGTAAATGTACTGAAGTGTTGAGCTGGCAGAAACGTTAGCACGCCGGGCGAAATGCGTAGCCGTATTTCGTCTGCCGTTACGTTCTGAGTTCAAATTACGCTGGGGTTGACTTTGCCTTTCATCCTTTCGGGGTCGATAAATTAAGTACCAGTTACGCACTGGGGTCGATGTAATCGACTTAATCCGTTTGCCTGTCCTTGTTTGTCCCCTCTGTGTTTAGCCCCTTGTGGGTAGTAAAGAAATAGTTATTATTGTTAACCCCTAGATTACCTATTTCTTTATTACCCACAAGGGGCTAAACACAGAGGGAGACAAACCAGGACAGACAAACGGATTAAGTCGATTACATCGACCCCAGTGCGTAACTGGTACTTATTTAATCGACTCCGAAAGGATGAAAGGCAAAGTCGACCTCCGCGGAATTTGAACTCAGAACGTAGCGGCAGACGAAATACCTATTTCTTTACTACCCACAAGGGGCTACACACAGAGGGGACGAACAAGGACAGACAAACAGATTAAGTCGATTATATCGATCCCAGTGCGTAACTGGTACTTAATTTATCGACCCTGAAAGGATGAAAGACAAAGTCGACCTCGGCGGAATTTGAACTCAGAACGTAACGGCAGACGAAATACCGCTAAGCATTTCGCCCGGCGCGCTAACGTTTCTGCCAGCTCGCCGCCTTGTTAATTCCTAGATTACCCTGAATTGAACACATCTGCTGTGACCATCCCGTCTTTCTCATATGTAGCTCTATGCAAAAAATCCGGGCTTCATTGTCCAACGTGCATCCCTAAGACAGCCATCCTACATGTAACAACTGCTGTTCGCCGTAACCCCACGAATAACAACAAAAAACAACAGTATCACCATTTAGGCATCATACAAAGGTACTCGCACCGTTAGAAGGCATGGTGGTGTGGAATTGTCTGAGATAAAAATCTCTTCATAGACTTGTGTTTAAAAAACACAATATGCATCGAGGCGAGACGAGCATCGTCGCTGCAGTGACTCACGAGAACGACTGATACGGTCTATTTTAATCCCTCTTTTCAGAGACACCCACAAACCTGCTGTTGATGATCGCATCCATTAACTCTCGTTCACCTTGATCGATTACATAACACATGAGTAGGTAATGGCGCAGAGATTACGACAAATACATAGTTACTATATACATATATTTTATATATATATATAATATATATATATATATATATATATATAAAACTAGCAGTATCGCCCGGCGTTGCTCGGGTTGTAAGGGAATAGCTATATAAGCATTTTTAGAGAGTTATAGCCAAAAAATAGCAAAAAAATGCATTAAAATAAAAAAAATGATGGTAATTTTTTTTTTTAATCGTAGACTCATCGTAGACGCGCGCTAATACCCAGAAGGCTCGATATGAATCACGACTATAAGATACCCGCTTTTGGTTACGCTGCACCGTAAAATGTGGGAGTAGTTAGGAATCTAAATCGTAGGAGACAGACAGCACACAACCTCACTTTTATATATAAAGACTAGCAGTATCGCCCGGCGTTACTCGGTTTTGTAAGGGAAATAACTATATAAGCATTTTTAGAGAGTTACTTCCCTTATAGATGCCAATTCGGGCTTTCTTAGTCATTTCTGTTTTGGTGTCTTCAAGCCATGAAGTCGTTGTTCTAAAAGAACGCTGGCCTCCTTGACAACGCATTACGACGTTGATTTCTTTACACTCCCTTCCCCACAGCTTCACGAGGGAGGGAAGGGGGAGAAGCAAACAGGTGCAGGTGTGACCATGGACGCCAACTCCGCTCGCCGCCATCGACACACGAAAAATTGCATTAAAATGGAATAAAAATTAATGTTAAATTATTTTTAAAATCGTAGACTCATCGTAGACGCGCGCTAATACTCAGACGGCTCGATATGAATCACGACTATAAGATACCCGAATTTGGTTAAACTGCACCGCAAAATGTGGGAGGAGTTAGGAATCTAAATCGAAGGGGACAGACACTCACACAACTAGAGTTTAATATATATAGATATAATATAATATAATATAATATAATATAATATAATATGATATAATATAATATAATATGATAAAGGTGAAAACTAATTTCTGTATGTCAGTGTGTCACACTTAGACTTCCTCTCTCACTATTCAATGGCACTCCTACTATTCCTTATGATGGGGTGAGAGTATTAGTCGGCATAGAGACGGTGAAGGTGGTGGCGAAACAGGGAGAGAGAAACAGAGAGAGAGAAAGAGAGAAGGAGAGAAAGAGAGACAAAGAAATTTAGGGAGAGTTGATGAGGTTTTTATTAAAAGTAGTAATGTTGATGGTGGCAGTGGGAGTAATAATAAGAGAGAGAGAGGGGGGATGTGAGAGAAAGAGAGACTGACCACTGAAGTAACATGCTGAGCGAACATTTAGCCTTTTTGTGATGGGCATGGGGTGATAGTAATAGTATGAGCTGTAGCTGTGATAGAGGCGGAGGCGGCGGTGATGATGGTGGTGGTGGTGGTGGTGGCGGTGGTGGTGGTGGTCAAGAATGACGGTGAGAGTAAGCGATGTGAAAGACAGTGGTGATGGTGATGGAGGGGAAGGCGGCGAAGTCAAAGGTATTGATAGTGGTGGCGTCAGAAGTCTGAATTGTGTGTATATGGCAATTGCGATGGCGGCTGGCAGAAACGTTAGCACGCTGGGCGAAATGCTTAGCGGTATTTCGTCTGCGTTACGTTGTGAGTTCAAATTCCGCCGAGGTCGACTTTGCCTTTCATCCTTTCGGGGTCGATAAATTAAGTACCAGTTACGCACTGGGGTCGATGTAATTGACTTAATACCTATGTCTGTCCTTGTTTGTCCGCTCTGTGTTTAGCCCCTTGTGGGTAGTAAAGAAATAGGTGGTACTGGTGATGCTGATGGTGATGGTTGAAAACAATCAACAGAGAGAGAAAAAGAGAGAGAGAGAGGGAGGGAGAGAGAGAGAAAGAGGTTAGATAGAAAAAAATTGTACTGACACTGGAATGGTATGACAAAAAATTGTTGTTTATCATGCAGCTTTGCTATAAATTCCAAGTTGTTTTGATGAAAAATTGTTCATGGCTTGGCCAAGTTTAATAAGATTTGATATGTACTCAATGCATGAAGTGTCACTGTTGAGCCCAAGGACCAATGAAGAGCCCTCCACAGGAGCTAGCTTAAAAGCCGCCCGATACATACATATATATATATATATATATTTTACCCCTCTGCGAAAAGATCTCAGAATTTTAATTGATTTGCTTTTCGCGGGAAGGAAGTTTTCTTCGAAGTATACGTCTCGCTTTTATCCTTCGAAACGTTTAGTAGATGAAACCTTAGCGACTGAAGAAGGGATTTTTCGTTGTGCTTATGTCCTGTATCTCTCTCTTTTTTTTGCTTGTCTTGTTCCTTGGTTTGTGTCTATGTGTTTCGTCTCTCTATGTGTTCGACGTCTTTTTGGTGTCCTGTACACATATATGCGTGTATATGTACATGTAGAGGTAGGTACGTACATATATGTTTATATATATGCATATGTTCTATTTTATTTTATATATATATAATATATATTATATATATATATATATATAATATATATATATATTATATATTATATATATATATATATGGCCTGGACCAATCTTTGGTCGGAACATATCTAAGTTTATATATATATAATATATATATATATATATATATATATATATATACATATATATATACGTTTGACCAATAAGTATCTGGACTGTTGCCATAGTCACGAAGCTAAAGCACGAAGAGTAAAGCCGCTTGGGAAAATTGACCTTGAACTCTGCTGTGCATGCGCACTTAGTTTTAACGTTTTAGCTCACTTCCACTGTATACAGCAGTGCTTGGAAGGAAGGTTAATAGCATTGACCGTGAGAGAGAAAGTTGTCTTGGCGATACCTGCTCAGAGGCCTGCGCAATGTTGCAGAAAGTGTATGGAGAGGAGTGTATGAGCCGCACACAAGTGTACGAGTGGTTCAGACGCTTGCAGTATGGCCGAAAAACTGTCAACATTGACGAACGTTCTGGGAGACCCGCAACCAGCAGAACTGAGAAAAACATCGCAGATGTGCGTGCAGCTGTGATGGGAAATCGTCGAATCACCATCTGTGAGTTATCAGAGGATATGCAAATTAGTTACGGTTCAGTTCAGTCCACTGAAGATTTGGGTACGAGACATGTGTCTGCCAAGTTTGTGCCAAAACTGCTTTCAGCTGACCAAAATGACACCCGGGTTCCAGTTGTACAAGATCTCTTTGACAGTGTCGAGATCGATGAAAACGTTTTGAAAACTGTGTGTAGGCCTCTGAGCAGGTATCACCAAGCTTTTGGCAAAATTTGATGTAGATTCTCTGCTTAGTTTTCTCTGTCATGGTCAATGCAATGATCACACGCTACACACCTTCCTTCGAAACTCTGCTATAAACAACGGAAGTAAGCTAGAACGTTAAAACTTAATGCGCAGAGTTCATGCTTTAGCTTAGCTACTGTAGGAACCGTCCGGATACTTATTGATCAGACCACGTATATGAATGTATATACTCACACACACACATACAAACTCACACGCACACACACACACACACACACACACACACATACACACACACACATATACATATGTGTGTGTATGCATATGTCTGTGTGTGTAAGTATTTATTTATTAATTTATCTCTTTATTTATCATCTCATACTCTGTTCTGATTTTGGTGTTTTAGAACTGTCTAGCCTAAGTCATAGAATAATTTTTATTGCAAATAATATAGGACCACAGATTAAACTAATATGATATAGGTATTTATGTGTTATATAAAACATCAGTTACGAGTAATGTTTTGATATTACTTTGAACTGTTCATACGTTATATAAAAAGTTCTCGAATCAATTTCTATTAAATAATTCAAGTATAGAAAATACGTTAGACTCTTGTGTATTACGAATCTTTTTTAGAGAGGCTTGGAAAAGGAGAAAAATACACATGCTTTTACAGAATCTGACAGTTATAAATTAGTGTTCAAGTTAATTATTCACGCGTCTCGTATTTTGAAGCGCTAAAGCAAGACTCCTATTCGAGGTTCTGTTGTTGCAACGGACGTCAAAGTATGCGTAACTATGAGCTGCAAAAGTTGCGTTGGCTTGTAACTGTAAATTGCATACGATGCAATGGAGTGTGACTAAAAGTTGTGTAAGTTACAAATGGTTTGTAACTGTATGCTGAACAAACTGCAATGGCTTGCGGTGCCTAGCAGTCGTTTCCGCTGCTCTAGCTTGTAGCTGTAAACTGTTAAGCGTCAATGGCTTGTGGCTTGTTAAAATAGTGCTTTCGTTCGTATGTCGATATTCATGCGATTAGTCCCTGCAAGGAAGATCAAGATCTGTGAGCTGTGGTTAACAGTTGGCTGTTTTACTGATTGCTAGTGTTTAAAGTTCTGTCGTGAGCTGGTGATGAAATCCCCAAATGGCTAATTACATACACCACTGGCAACATGACGGCTTGCAGGTAAATATGTAGAGAAGCGAATAAGTGAATCTACTATTTATGATTTAATATTTACAATATCACTCTATTGTTCAGATCAGTCGAACTCAGGGGTGAATAGTTAATCTCTTTTGAAAAGAAGTCATATATTTGCCAATTCAGGTTCAGAACCAAGAACGGATTGCTTTGTGCCGCATATTTCAAATATCTCCACACAACGTATCACGTATTATGCAGCAGTTTAGCGGAAGACTTGATTATACGTAGTGCTTATGCTAATAATGGTGTGATGTGTCAGTTATTCGGTGGGGGGGGGCGTGTTTTAATTACCACCACGACCGAAGTTTTCCCTTTTATGAACGTTTCGCTGTCAGAGAACCGTTGCTGTAGGCATCCTACCGGAAACAACGTGCTCACTTTCCTGTAGCTGGTTTCCTATCGTTGTATCTTATCTCAGTTTACCGTGCAGATAACAGATACCGTGCAGATAACAGACTTGCGGTCTACATAGACCATCAACCGAAATTGTGGGTAGTTTAAGCTACCCTTATCCGCTGAACTAACAAATACTTTACCTGGATACGATTTATACAACCCAGATTGGCGTGTTGGAACTACCAGAGATGGGGTGTTGGTTTTACACACCCGCTAATACTAATGACGGGGACGTCCCCAAGAATGTTTTTAGACGCCTGGAAAAGTCCTCCCGGTTACGCTGCCCTAGTCGTGGCACAAACAGACACTCGTCTAAAGACACTGTTTTCGCTGCCGGTCTTAACTTGTCCAAGGCCACTGGCTTTTCATCAGCACCATTTTTGAAACACCATTACCACCCCATTCGGTCAGGGCGACTGAAAGAAACCTACATTTTGTAATCATCGAGAAGCGTGAATATCTATATCAAAATCTTGGTTTTGCTAATAGTTACCGCTTCTATAAGTAATGACCTGAAGGCAGTAAGCAACAGATCTTGCTTGCAGGCCAACCGCAAGTGTTGTGAATTTTTACTCCACAAACTCTATATATGGTCCTTGTTGGGGCGGAGAAAAGGCGAAAATTCACACTTATCTTGAAGACTGGATAATTCTTGGCAGAGAAGAGAGCTTTCAAAGTCCGCTCTAATTGTTCTTTGTCTGATCTTTTTCAGAAAATCTTGCTTTATATAGGAAAAGTTTTGCAGGACACTCATGTAGTGAAAGCTTCACCAGAAGTCTATCTCAGGGTTGTTTTAGAACTAATTCTTCAAGAATTTCTCCTTTTGCTTATATTTAATCTCTAAGTTGTTTTTTATTTACTATTTCTTTCTGGTGCAACAGTGAGTTGAGTAGAAGGCCTGGTTGTGCGTTTGGTTATTTTTACTGTGGATTTGAACTCAGAAGTGAAAATCCGGGAGAAATACTACAAAGCAGTTTTTCGACGCTTTAATAATTCTACCAGCTCATTGCTTTTTTCACAGCACAAGGGTAACCAATGGTGGAGAACTACAAAGACAGATTACAAAGATGAGGGGAGGATTACAGAGAAGACTATGAATTGGAAGCAGGTATAAAAAAAAACAACGGTGTAAATATAAAAGAGTTAATGAAAGAAAAATGTATCCCGAAAGGGAAACCACCATTTAGGGTCAATCAGAGAATCCCACAGATCCCATATTTAACTTCCTGCCAAGAGCTAGTACTCTCTCTCTCTTAGTTTCGTTCGATACTTTACTGCCGAATGCTAAAAATAGACCTATTTATTTGGGCCACCATCTTCCTCAGGAAGATGGGGACCCGAGAAAATGACATAAGACGCTTATCCAGGATGTTCCTTGACCCCGAAATCAAGTGAATGTATAACGAATTTCTTAACCATTCGGCATCCTCACAAGTCGATGATAAACAATAATTTTCTATATATGTTTTCTAAATTGTAAACTATCAAGCTGCATTTTTGGTACTTTTTGGTTATCTCACCCCCATTAAAAAATTGTCATTAAAAATTGGGTTATCTCCCCACTAAAATGATGAGTTAATGTTGCAACAAGAGATTGGATTAAAAGAGTTCGATCCTTTTGATTCAATACTTCAACACATTGTTGACTTTTTGCCACTTCAATAGGAATGGAATGAATTGTTATAAAAATGCTATCAGATTCTGTAAGATGTTTAATTTTTGTCAGTTTTCATACTCTCTCTTTTACTCTTTTACTCTTTTACTGTTTCAGTCATTGACTGCGGCCATGCTGGAGCACCGCCTTTAGTCGAGCAAATCGACCCGGGACTTATTCTTTGTAAGCCCAGTACTTATTCTATCACTCTCTCTGCCGAACCGCTAAGTGACGGGGGGACGTAACCACACCAGCATCGGTTGTCAAGCAATGCTAGGGGACAAACACAGACAGACAAACATATACACACACACTTATATATATCTATATACATATACGACAGGCTTCTTTCAGTTTCCGTCTACCAAATCTACTCACAAGGCATTGGTCGGCCGGGGCTATAGCAGAAGACACTTGCCAAGATGCCACGCAGTGGGACTGAACCCGGAACCATGTTACCACACAGCCAATATTTTCGTTTTTTTTTTTTTATTGAGGGTTAAACAAGTTTTCTGTTGGGGGAGATAACCAAAAGTACCGATATTTCTCGTAAAACGGGGTGAAATAACCCAATTTTGTAATGGGCGTGAGATAACCAAAAAGTACCCCCTTTTTTTTTCTAAAATTACCATGTGAGGTACATCGTATTTTAGTTTGTTCCAGTATGTTACAAACTCAGAATGATTGGGAATCAGGAACAGTTGTCTTGGATATTTCATCCAAAAGCTCCTTGCTGCCTGACTGGTTCTTAGCCAAAGTTACGAAGAGGAAATCCTCAGCGTTGTTTTTGTTTTGTTAGTCCCGAATCATTCCTGATAAAGCAAATTTGTCATGTGACCATCTCATCATTTTTAGAGTTATGGAAAGACTATATTATTTTGTCCTTTCCTTACTTAAGACAGTAGAGAGATAGTTAAGGGATATTTGGTTGGTGTTTCTAGCAAGTCGAGCATCGGTCCTTCATGTTGATTGTATTGATGACATAGGTGGTGTGACAGTGATTGGATAGCGGCTGGTATTATGGTGGTGCTAGAGGTTGTGGTGAGGCAATGGTGATCATGATGATGGTGGTGCTGGCGATGTTGGAAATTGTGGTGGTGATTGTGATAGGGGTAATAGGGGTGGTGGTGAAGGAGAAGGAGGTAGAGGTTGTGGTAGTGGGAGTTGATGATGGTGGTGGTGGTGCTGCTGGCAGAAACGTTAGCACGCCGGGCGAAATGCGTAACCGTATTTCGTCTGCCGTTACGTTCTGAGTTCAAATTCTGCCGAGGTCGACTTTGCCTTTCATCCTTTCGAGGTCGATTAAATAAGTACCAGTTACGTACTGGGGTCGACATAATCGACTTAATCCGTTCGTCTGTCCTTGTTTGTCCTCTCTGTGTTTATCCCCTTGTGGGTAGTAAAGAAATAGGTATTTCGTCTGTCTTTACGTTGTGAGTTCAAATTCCGCCGAGGTCGACTTTGCCTTTCATCATTTAGGGGGTCGATAAATTAAGTACGAGTTACGCACTGAGGTCGATGTAATCGACTTAATCCGTTCGTCTGTCCTTGTTTGTCCTCTCTGTGTTTAGCCCCTTGTCGGTAGTAAAGAAATAGGTGGCGCTGCTGTTGCGGGTGGTGGTGATGGGGTTCGTAGTGGAGATGCTGTTAGTTAGTAGTAGTAGTAGTAGTAGTAGCAGTAGTACTAGTTGTAGTAGTAGTAGTAGTAGTAGTAGTAGTAGTAGTAGTAGTAGTGGTGGTGGTGGTGGTAGTGATGTGGAGATGTTTTTTTTATTTTTTAAGTCGTGGTAGTAGTAGTAGTAAGAGTTGCTGCAGTGGTGGAGCCAGAAGTGGTGGTGGCGGTGGTAGTGGTGGCGGCGGCGGCGGCGGTGGCGGTGGTGGTGGTGGCACTGGCGGCGGTGGCAGTCGTAATGGCTACACACAAATATCTTGTTTTATTCAATGACTAAAGAGATGTTAGTAGTTTTGTCTTCCGTTGAAGAAACACTAATCCGACTTCCTTTGATGTTAACCGACTTCAAAGGCAAAAATGGCTGCTGCCGCCGCTGCTGCTGCTGATGCTGCTGATACTGATGCAGTTATTGTTGTTGTTGTTGTTGTTGTTGCTATTGTTGTTACTGCTTGTGCGGCAGTAGTGCTGATGATGGTGCTTGTGGTAAAGACGGCTGCGACGGAGGAGAAATATTTCTTTTGCTCTGTCTTTTTGCTCTGTCTATCTAAATGTCTGTGTGTCTGTGAGTCTGTGAGTCTGTGTATATGAAAGCTTGAATCTCTATTCCATACCAACATTTCATTCTTGCTCTCCGCACTCTTTCTCTTTCTCCCTCTCTCTCTCAACATTTACACATATACATACAAAGATGCACACGCACACACATATATACATACACATATGCATACACACACATTCATACACACACATGTACACACACATATGTACACACACACACATATATATAGACGTTCAAACACACACCTCACTCGCGCGCGCGTGCACACACGCACACATACACACACACACACACACACACACACACATACACACACATACACACCACACACACACGTGTAATACCCAGTTTCTTTCTCTCATTCACCAGTTTCTCATTCCTGGCTCGGACCGAGTTTTAGATGAATAAAAAATGAAAGAGAAAGGAGAGAGAAGTGAAGGAGAGAGAGAGAGAGGGAGGGAGAGAGAGAGAGAGAGAGAGAGAGAGAGAGAGAGACCAAGAAATAATTAGAAATAAAAGAACCGAAATGAAAAAAGAAAAAATGAAAGATGAAAAAGAGAAAAGAGAAAAGAGCAAAAAGGAAGAGAAAATGAGAGAAGATAGGAAGATATAAAATAAAAATGCTATAAAGTAACGTTAATACCAAAACAAAAGCTTCACAATACATTAGACAAACAAAGAATGAAAAATTTTCAAAAGAGGAAAGAAATTTTCAATATGGCGAATTGCCGCTATCTTTTGCTGCTTCTGCTCCAACGCATTCCACACACAAACGCACCCATACATAGGATGTAAGTAGATACATGAAACAAACTTCCTCCCTCTCTGTTTCTCTCACTGTCTTTCTCTGTCTCTCTCTCTCTCACACACTACCTCCGACTTTCCCTCTTTCTTCCGCCTCTCTCCTTCCTCTCTCTTTCCGCCAACTCATCTCCGATGGTCCGGTTTCGTTTACTTTTGTTCGGTAGAGAATAATTAGATTGTTAGTGAAACCATCATCCTTTACCGCCATTATATATATGTATATATATATATGTTTTTTTGTTTGCTTTTTTTAGTTGTGATTTTTATCTTTTTCTTTATTCGTTAATGTTTTATCACCCCCCACACCTCTCTCTCCGCCTACTCGTTCCAGCTTTTATTTAAAAAAAAAAAGTCCCTTTTACAGACTTTCGGAAAACAACCAAAAATCAAAAAGAAAAAAGATACATCACAACCGCCATCTTGGGTTATACACACATACATATATACATACTCACCTATATCTATATCGCTATATCCATTTATACATGAATATGCATACACAGCTCGCACATATACATTCACGTGTGAATATACATACATGCATACATACAAACATACTACATACATAAATACATACATACATACATATATACATACATATATACACACACACACACACATATATATACATATATATATATACATATATATATATATATATATATATATATATATATATATATACATATATATATATATATATATATATATATATATATATAACTATATATATATATATATATATATATATATATATATATATATATATATATATATATTATATATATAATATTATATATATAATATATATATAAGTATAAGCAATACACACACGTGAAGAGAGAGAGAAAGAGAAAGACAGAGAGACAGAAAGACAACGGCTGTTATTGGACAACGGATTTTGGTGTCCGCAGCTGATGATGCGTAACGATGCAGAAATTCGTGCGTCCTACGGTCCGATGACGTCATTCATATCCTAATGATATTTTCACATACATAAGAGGAAGTTTTCTCCTGAGACAATTTCAGCAGCGAAGGTCTTTCCACGTCCGAATGTACATGAACCTGTTAAACATAGTTGGCTAACAAGCAGTACACGAAGCACTTCTTGTTAGTTAACACACACGTACACACACACACACACACACACACACTTGTATAAAGATATATGACTATATGTGGAAGCACTCCGTCGGTTACGACGATGAGGGTTCCGGTTGATCCGAATCAACGGAACAGCCTGCTTCTGAAATTAACGTGTAAGTGGCTGAGCACTCCACAGACACATGCACCCTTAACGTAGTTCTCGGGGATATTCAGCGTGACACAGAGAGTGACAAGGCCGGGCCCTTGAAATACAGGTACAACAGAAACAGGAAGTAAGAGTGAGAGAAAGTTGTGGCGAAAGAGTACAGCAGGGATCACCACCATCCTTGCCGGTGCCTCGTGGAGCTTTTAGGTGTTTTCGCTCAATAAACACTCACAACGCCCGGTCTGGGAATCGAAACCGCGATCCTATGACCGCGAGTCCGCTGCCCTAACCACTGGGCCATTGCGCCTCCATATGACTATATATATATAGAGAGAGACAGGTATATATTGATATATACAAACATATTTGAGTGAGCATACACAAACAGACACACATATACATACAACACATATACACACCAATGCCACTTCCACTTTTATAAGCCCATCCATTAAAACACCACGACCATCTCCACCGTGACCACCACTAAATCCACCACCACCACCAACACCTTAATCGTTGTCATCATCATCATCAGTAATACCTATTTCTTTACTACCCACAAGGGGCTAGACACAGAGGGGACGAACAAGGACAGACAAACGGATTAAGTTGATTATATCGACCCCAGTGCGTAACTGGTACTTATTTAATCGACCCCGAAAGGAAGAAAGCCAAAGTGGACCTCGGCGGAATTTGAACTCAGAACGTAACGGCAGACGAAATACCCATTTCTTTATTACCCACAAGGGGCTAAACATAGAGGGGACAAACAAGGACAGACATAGGTATTAAGTCGATTATATCGACCCCAGTGCGTAACTGGTACTTAATTTATCGACCCCGAAAGGATGAAAGGCAAAGTTGACCTCGGCGGAATTTGAACTCACAACGTAACGACGACGAAATACCGCTAAGCATTTCATCCGGCGTGCTGAAATGCTTAGCGGTATTTCGTCTGTCGTTACGTTGTGAGTTCAAATTCCGCCGAGGTCAACTTTGCCTTTCATCCTTTCGGGGTCGATAAATTAAGTACCAGTTACGCTCTGGGGTCGATATAATCGACTTAATACCTATGTCTGTCCTTGTTTGTCCCCTCTATGTTTAGCCCCTTGTGGGTAATAAAGAAATGGGTATTTCGTCTGCCGTTACGTTCTGAGTTCAAATTCCGCCGAGGTCCACTTTGGCTTTCTTCCTTTCGGGGTCGATTAAATAAGTACCAGTTACGCACTGGGGTCGATATAATCAACTTAATCCGTTTGTCTGTCCTTGTTCGTCCCCTCTGTGTTTAGCCCCTTGTGGGTAGTAAAGAAATACCGCTAAGCATTTCGCCCGGCGTGCTAACGTTTCGGCCAACATCACTATTACTACTACTACTACTACTACACTACTATCGCTGTCACCACTATCATCACCTCAACATCCATTCTTAATACCACCATCCCTATCACCACTACCATCATCAATACCAACACTATCATCACCACCACGACACCATTACTAACACTGCCACTACTACTATCACCGATACCACAGTCACCAACACCATACAAGAACCACCACCACCAATAACATCAACACCATGCAAGAACCACCACCACCACCAACAACAACAACAACAACACCATGTAAGAACCACCTCCACCACCACCACCACCACCACAAAACTATGGTCATCACTCGTACCCTGACAATCATGCTAACCCACCCTAAGTACCTGTATCATATTATCTCCACTTCTCTAACCTTCCAAACTTTACGATAGACACGTTTCTCAGTCCTTTCTCTCCAGATCCACGTAGCACTAGAAATCCCTCCCAAATTTTCGATGAATCACCCTAAAGTCCAAAAGGACCAGAAAATCTCACGGGCACAGTCCCCTTCATATCTGATTCGATAAATCAATCATCGAACCCACTCCCAGCTCCTAATACTTTATGGTTTCCCAATTCCGAAGAAACGGTTAGCGCACCGAGATATAAATCTTTTGCTTTACTTTCGGAGTTCAAATTCCACCTGGCCCAATTTTATTTTGCATCTTTGAGGGTTAATCAAATATATACCAGTAATATACTTAGGTATGTCGTAAGCTATTCTCATGACGTACAAATGATTGAGTTTACAACACCTCTCCTCTGAACGGGACGTCGGTCCATTGCAGATTTAACTTCCCAGCTATTTTTTGTTTGTTCCTTCTCGAGCCACGCCTGGCTCATAAGGGCCGGTTTCCCGGTTTCCTTGGCGTATAGGTTCCCCACCTGGACGGGACGCCAGTCCGTCGCAGATGAGCTGCAAGACGCAGGAGGAAAGAGTGAGAGAATGTTGCGGCGAAAGAGTCAGCAGAAGTTCGCCATTACCTTCTGCCGGAGCCGCGTGGAGCTTAGGTGTTTCGCTCATAAACACAAACATCGCCCGGTCGGAGATTCGAACCCGCGATCCCTCGACCGCGAGTCCGCTGCTCTAACCACTAAGCGATGTGCCTCCACCCAGCTATTGCTGGAGCCCATTTACAACTGAATCATTTATACATGGAGCAACATGAAATGAAGTGTTTTGCTCAGAATCACAATGCAGCACCCGGCCTGGGATTTGAAATCACGAGTTTACCATCGTGAGTGTAGCTACCCTAACCACTAGGCCAGCCACACGTCTTCACACCAGTAATATCGATTAAATCCAGTATTCCGCCTTTCTGTTTAACGAACCTTCAGCCAGTGATAACAACAGACCAGTCATTATTTTTCTATTTCCTTCCTTTGAATTATCCCTTTTCTTTCTTCTGTTCAAACTCTTTATTTCTTTCATATCTCTCTCTCCATTATGTCTTTCTCTTCTGACCTATCATTCTTCGCTCCCATTTATCCATCTCTCATCGTCTTAATCTTTATCGTCAACCAAAATTCTCCCTTATTCGAGCGTCTTCATTTTGATTTCTCCATTCTTCCTTCCTTCCTTCACAGTACTTCTCTGTCTCTCTTTATTTCTCCTTTTTGCTTTCCTTCATTCAATTATTTCGTGACTTCCTTTCATCTCTCGCGAAAATCATTGTTTTGGATCTCCTTAGTTCACTTCGCCATCCTCATCATAACATGAGAAGAGGTTGGGTTGATTGGAAAAAGCGCCACACACACAAACACACATCCAAATGCTTGCAATGACTTCAAACGGATCGTTCTCGAAGGATTTGAGCCACCTGCTGCCGTTGGGTGGCTGTTTATTGGATTTGAATACCGCAGCTTAGTAGGTTTTCAATTCTGAGCATGATACACACACACACACACACACACATATATATATATATATATATATATAGCGTTTTCAAATAGCCAGATAACCGAAGAGATGTCGTGGATTCCCACTTCGGCATCTGAAACTCAGAGTTTTATCTTGACTATCGAGTAATGTAACATATTATTGTATATATATATATATATATAGTTAATCCAAACAAGAAAGAAAGCACAAAAAACACAACACAACGCGAGGACGACGTAGAACAAATATAGTATATTGGACGCTCAGGAAAGAAGGAAAGAAGGAGGGTTTAACGTTTCGAGCGAGCTCTTCGTCGGAAACATAGGAGAAGGAAAGATCCAGAGAAGGGAAGACAGAGGAAAAAATCGCCAACGGTACATATATATACGACACGAGTGGGTGTAGAAAAGTTCCTGGGTTTGGGTAAAAGAAATACAGGAAGATTAGTTCATTATGATGGTAGTCAACGTATTCCCCTCTCAAAGTTTGGGCATTCAACCAGGCCTTTCACGATACCCTTAAAGCCAGGAACTTTTCAGCACCCTTTGTGTATGTATATGTGTATATATATATATACACACGGGGTGGCGTCACTTGAAGGCTAAAACAATGCAAAGCGCATTGTAACCAGCGATGTGTAGCAACATCTGATAGCC
Organism: Octopus sinensis; assembly: GCF_006345805.1. Lineage (NCBI taxonomy): Eukaryota > Metazoa > Mollusca > Cephalopoda > Octopoda > Octopodidae > Octopus > Octopus sinensis. The sequence continues at coordinate 13,573 of NW_021832599.1, read as the reverse complement.
TGGTCGGTCCCGGTGATATATATATATATATATATATATACTAGTAGTATCGCCCGGCGTTGCTCGGTTTTGTAAGGGAAATAACTATATAAGCATTTTTAGAGAGTTACTTCCCTTATAGATGCCAATTCGGGCTTTCTTAGCCATTTCTGTTTTGGTGTCTTCAAGCCATGAAGTCGTGTTCTAAAAGAACGCTGGTCTCCTTGACAACGCTTTACGACGTTGATTTCCTTACCATCCCTTCCCCACAGCTTCACGAGGGAGGAAGAAGGGGGAGAAGCAAACAGGTGCAGATGGACCATGGACGCCAACTCCTCCGCCATCGACACACGAAAAATTATTCATTAAAATGGAATAAAAAATGATGTTAAATTATTTTTAAATCGTAGACTCATCGTAGACGCGCGCTAAATATCAGACGGCTCGATATGAATCACGACTATAAGATACCCGAAGTTCGTTAAAACTGCACCGCAAAATGTGGGAAAGTAGTTAGGAATCTAAATCGAAGGGGACAGACACTCACACAACTACAGTTTTATATATATAGATATACATTCAACAATATTAAGGAATGGCCATTCGACCCACTAGAAAGAGCAGCTAAACTCAAACCGCTAAATAGTTGTAATTCAGAAACCAAAGGAAAATAAAAACATTTACCCTTATCATCTTTGGACTATGCATAGTTTCACTGGACCGCTGGTGGCGAAAAATTTCTCTTGAATTTTTTGCTACCCTGATATTGATTAATTAATGATTTTTTTGGCTAATTCTGAAATTAAATCAGCAGTTTATATTTCCTGCTGTGAAGTTGGCGCGGTGACGGTAAATTTTGAAAATTTAGAATATATATTCTCGAGGCGTCGATGCTGTCGCCTCGTGGATATATATTTCCCTGGCTTCTTTGATGACGATACAGGCCAGTGGCAAATAGGTTTAATTTAATTTAATTAAATCGCTTTGCCAATATGTATGTCGAAACGATGCATAGTCCAAAGATGATAAGGGTAAATGTTTTTATTTGGCCTATCAAGGCCTTTCCTTAATATTGTTGAATGTATATTATATAG